>NC_064618.1:347127792-347427792 GCF_023898315.1 Schistocerca nitens | reverse complement strand
AAGAGAAATCCGGGAAGTACAAGATCAGTTGACGCAGGTAATACAAGAATTACATATTTCAGAGGACACTCGCACTCCAGTACGGGAAGAGGGACATAGAAATACGGAACAACCACAAAATAATAACACAGGACATTTCGGAAATTATGAAAGAAATTGGCAAGGCGCATTGGATTTTGAGATGGAACCGCCGACACGACGTAACAATGACCGATATGCTACTCGCCGACACAATGATTTTTACTATAAGCTGTTAAAAAGAAAAAAAAAAGGCAGAATAACTTCAGACGCAACAGTTCGGCGCACAGTGACGATTCAGGGAGAAATTCTCCACCACATGACGGACAAGGAAGAAATTATGAAATCTACCGACATGACGACAGACGATATATTCGTAACGACAGACCTGGTCTCCGAATCCCATTAACGACGCGCGCCAACAAGAGACAACAGACAATGACCCGCACCTCAGGCAGACACCTGCGCCGGCTGGCTCCGAGAAAAATAACATAGACGCTAACCTTGAGAAAAATTCCAGTATTCTTTACTGACGTATACCGCATGATAATTGCATTAAAGTTCAAATTCTGAGTACTATGAAGTGTAAAGGATTGCACCACCCTTCACATGTAAAACCGTTAAATGAAAGATAATCTGCTTTTTTTTAATGCAACATTTTGGTTTACTTGCAAATACATTATCGATTCAAGGTGCTTTCTGAGAGATACCAGGTGACACACAGGTTAGTTTATGTGACAGCTACACGGTTTTATCACGACGCTACTAATGTGTGACACAATTCACCTTGTTGCTTTTGCGGTGTATCTGTTACATATCTGCACAGTTTTTCTGAATTCTTCTGGAAAGTAAAACAGGTTTTAGTAGTAACTTTTGTGGTATAGCAACAATGAGACAGCCTCTTTCGTGGCACAACAATACGTTACAGTACAGTACTTTCTTCATCACAACAATAAGCGTAATAACTAAGATATCTATACGCAAAGCATTTCACTTTTGTGTATCATGAGGTAAGTACATTGACTTCTGCTGAACTTATCTTTCGGAGGACGATAACTACGACACTTCCACAGAGATTATGTTACAACATGACGCACAGCGCTACAGGACACGTAATTGAGTGATTAATTTTGTACTTAAAACATTTATTTTTAAAAATTTTTGAATTGCAAAGAAAGTTTTCCGTGATACATTTCATTCCATTGCTGTAATTTGTAACACCGGAGGGTATAATTACATTTATCCTCAGGGGGGTACACGCTTACTTTGTGTACCATGTGTGTGGCAACCACAAGGAACCCTAGCTAATATGGTATTTGCTTATACAACTTTACACATCGGTACCATATTTCTCTAACACATAAATTACACAGCTATCCGATTATTTAACAAAGAAACAAACATTTATTTTACTGCATCAGTGACACATGTTTACGCAATTACACAGTTGGATAACTTCAAACTTATGAAACTGTATTTTGTCTGTACTTTGTAAACTGTTCATATTTTTTCGGAACCATTGTGGTACTATGAGAGCTTTGAATGATGTATTTGGTATGGGATCATAATTTTTAAAGTATGTTTGAGGTAGATGACACCATTGAAATGAGCAGAGAATTTTTTTTTAGGTTTTGATATTATTGCAGAAAGCTACGACGATTGATAGATTTGACTGAGGTGTTATGATGTTATTTTTACGACGACGATGTGTATTATGCTGTTGAGATATGTTTATGATCAATAAGATGATGCTACCGTATATGAGGAATTTGATTATGCTACGGATTTCTAAGATGAAGTATTGAAGACGTGTCGACAAATATGTATATGTGTAATAAAGTAAGGAATAATGAGTAGTGGTTAGGGAAAAAGGATGTTGGAAACCAAGAATCGTACTTTAAGAGTTATGAAATGTGTGTAAATGCGTGAATGTACCACAATGCCTACGAAAATTTTTTGGACACTGTTATATTCATACAATTTTGTTTCTACAGATTTGTAACGCAAATTCTTGACCTATGAAATTTTTATATGAGACTGTCGCTGTAGCGAAAACTGCTGTCGTAAATATTTCGTTAAGAAAGGTAAGTGACGGTGAAGTAATTCATTGTGAGCGGCCAGGTGTGCCAGATTCCTTGAGAAAAAGCCATTAGTGTGTGGCGCAGGTGGAGAAGAAAAAAAAAAAAAAAAGGGGGGGAGGCCATTATCCTCGCTATTGACGTTCCTTTGTAGAAAGCATCGCAAATGCGACACGCTCATTACTTGGAAACATATCGTACTTTCTGATATTTACTGAAATGCCTAATGAAATGACAAGAAATAGTTTGTCTACACACCTGATTATGACTACTGTCTTTCTAGATGAGATATTTTTTTACTACTTATGAAATGCCACATGGCTATTGAACGATGTTTTTATGCTTTACTTTGTACATAGTTGCTTATTTCATTTGATATCTAGTTTCCAGCTGTGTTGCAGCATGGGTTTTATAAAGAAAAAAAAAATCGTTTGCTAATGTGAACACTTTCTGTCAACAGATCTATTAAATAATTATTTTATGACCCACATTCTTCGAAAAAGGAGCTCTTGGAATGGAAAGAACAATAAGAAGGGACTAATAACAGGAACTGCATACATAATTTTCTTTTCAACTACTTGGTAATTTTTTTTCGTAGAGTAAGTTTTTGTGATGCATCACTCTAGTGTTAAGATGTGATGTACGTTTTAAACATGGCCATTTTTACTGTAATATTTTTTTCTGCTTGAGCTATGTCATGTTTAGGTATAAGTTGCTGCTGTTTGCAGGCATAGTGTTATTGAATTTGACTTTGTATTATTCTGTTAAGCCAGTTTTACTAATGATTTATTTTTATTGTTGCTGCACAGTGCCTTAGATTAGTTGTAATATTACAATTGCTTTGCTAATTTCTTAATGCTGCTTGCTTCGCAAATCTGCGTTTTTTTTCATTGCTGTTTATATTAATTGTTTTATGTGATGCTGCATTGCCTCGTCCGTTAGTTTAGCATCTGAGCTCAGTAGATTTAAGTTAGCTTAAGAGGGGGTAGACTATATAAGAAACTAACTACGATGGATTGGAAGAAATGCATTGAGAAGCTTAAAGAAAATGCTTTGGCCAAAAGAAAAAAAAGGGTATTTTGAAAGTAGGGTTTAGGGACAACAGATATAGGTAGGATTTTCTTGGAAATAAATAATGAGTTAAGAAATATGTGAAATAAATACAGAAAGCATGCTTGGATGGGATTTTTTTGGTGGAAGCAAAGGTTGAAATAAGACGAAAGATCTATGGAGTGAAGTTTTGGGTTGGACTGCAGTACCAAAAGTTACACTGAAAACGAACCCTGTCCTTTCCATTGTGTTATCCCACTATGTGTTTGTGTACCCTTGTGTATTTGTTTTCTTCCTGTCTTTGTGTAGTTTCATAGAATTTTTTTCTTCTAATACTCAGCTACATTCACTATGATGAGGAATACTGTTATCCTCAAATATAATTGGTATTAATAATATGTTATTTAACTTGTAAATATGCTTAGATATTATTTATTATGTTCTGTTTTAATGCTCATGTGTAAAGTTGATGTTTAAAAAGCTATTCTGATCTTTTATGTATGTACTCATGTCATAATTCCTGTAACATTGATGTATATGTTTATTTCTATTGTGTTGTAAAGCCTGTACTACAAATGTTATCTGTATTGTTATGTTCTTTAATGATGTATTTTGTACCTTTGTAATTGTACTCTCATGTTATAATATTGTAATTGACACCAGTTCTTCAAATTAAGTATCATTTCACTGCACACGCTTCCGTTGATCATAGTATATGGACAATATGTGAGAAGTAGGGACTGTTAGTGTTTACAAGTGTGTTAATAATTCAGCAAGGGACTGGATAACAGCATTGCTGGTTCTAAAGACAATTCCAAAAACTTTGTGAGTGCACAAGTGGTGGTTATGGACTTGCTACATTATCTGCAAGACTCTTCAATGGTGATTGTGCACCTGCACAGTCGCAGCAGATGGCTGCTGGCCATCTCTACAAGGACTACAGTGGGTCTATACCTTTGATGATCCACCAATACCATTATTTCTACAAGGACTGCAGTGGGTCTGCGCCTCTGGTGGCCCACCAATACCGTAATCTCTACCAGGACTACAGTGCGTCTGCTCTGTGATGACCTACTAAACGATATTCTTCAAAACTTCCATTGACTCCGCTGTGGGTTTGCTCTGTTGTGGCCCATTACCTGTCTGCATGTCGAGTCAGCACTGTCTTTCCGTTGGAATGACAACGCTACTTCTTCAAGACTGCATGGAAATCCACTACTTCCGTGTGCATTTTCTTTTACTGCTCAGACTTTGAGAAAAACACTGCTATTTTACCGTCATGAACGATCAGGACTGTCTTTATGGACTGTGAGAAAATTTTAGCTTTTGACCAACATTGTATCAATAAGTGTGTGCATTTGATTTCTTTGTTATTGTAATTGTGAAAAAAATTTTAACAAATATGTATTGGCCAGTGCCCAACAAAATTTGTAAAATTTTTTTGTGGGGAGCATGGGGGCTATGTAAGTAGGCTGTTTAGGTTTTTTTATTGGTAACGCCACCTCTGTATAAAAATCACTGGCTGTGCTGTGTGCAGTCTGTGGCTGCTTTTCATTGTTGTAATACTCGCCATTGTAGTGTTAGCCAGCTGGCTGTGAACAGCGCGTAGCGTTGCGCAGTTGGAGGTGAGCCGCCAGCAGTGGTGGATGTGGGGAGAGAGATGGCGGAGTTTTGAAATTTGTCATGAACTGCTTTATATATGATGATATCAAGGTAAATACATTGTTTGTTCTCTATTAATATCTTTCATTTGCTAACTATCCCTATCAGTAGTTAGTGCCTTCCGTAGTTTGAATCTTTTATTTAGCTGGCAGTAGTGGCGCTCGCTGTATTGCAGTAGCTTGAGCAGCGAAGATTTTTGTGAGGTAAGTGATTTGTGAAAGGTATAGTTTAATGTTAGTCAGGGCCATTCTTTTGTAGGGAACTTTGAAAGTCAGATTGCGTTGCGCTAAAGAAAATATTGTGTGTCAGTTTAAGCACAGTCTTGTAAAATTGTTCGAAAGGGGACGTTTCAGTGGTTTGACAACTGACGGCCACTTCACTTTGCAGGGCTGCAGGTAGCCTCCTGTGCTTTCTACTGGACAGGGGGTGGTGGACAGTGTATGCGTACTTTGCGTGTCTGTTGCATTTTTTTTGCGAGAAGGTCTGTAAGCTGTGCTATGCGTTATTTCCACATGCGTTATATGGACTGAGTGTGTCTACACATCAGTGTACTGCATTATTTAGGAGGAGTCTGCATATCTGTACTGAAATTATTTCGGCAAATTAAGAGTCATTTGCGTGTCTGCATAGCATTATTTAGGAGTAGTTTACAGGCCTGTGAGCTGTGTGGCGTGACCCCAAGCATGTGTTTTGTATTGGTGTGATAAATATAATCCATCCCTAAATAAATTGTTCCAAAATAAATAAAGTACACTACTTCCTTACTCTCTCCAGCAGCCCAGCACAGGCTGAGTCATTTTCGCGCCATTTTCCCGCTCCAGACCATTATCTTGGATTACGTCACAGGAGAGATGACAGCACCCTCTTTTGGCTGTATCGTGTACTATGTTAGTTGGAGTCTAGATGTCATGGTGGAGACTCTGCTTGCAAATTAAAAACTTATGTCCAGCACAGGCAGAGTCGTTTTCCCACCATTTCCCCCGCACCATCTTGGATTATGTCACGGAACAGAAGACAGCAATCTCTGGTGGTGGTACTGTGCACTAGGTCCAAACCTCGTCATGAACACACTGTTTGCCGCCCTCTTGGATAACGGTAGTTGCGTTATCAGCTGATGTCGTGGCTGCCATCATGGCTTACGTCACAGAACTAACGACAGTGGCCTCTAGTTGTGGTACTGTGTACGAGGTCAGTTGGAGTCTGGACCTCATGATGAACACACTGGGTTGTGGTGCTACCTCTAATTGTTTAAAGACTGGTGCATGATATCGACAGTTAAGGATCAGCAAGCATGTTTACAGAGTCTTCTAGATGGATTATTATTTTGACAATTTATGGGTTGTTTGGCTCCCTGGACATAAACGTATCACATTATTAATGAGTGGTTTGAAGGTCTGTAGGCTGTGCAATGCTTCATTTTGACACTTTACAATTAGCAAGCACGTGTGCAGAGCATTATACTTGAGTTATTTAGGAGTAGTTTGCAGGTCTGTATGCTGTGTGGCGTGTCAGAGCGTGTGTTCTGTATCACTGTGATAAATATACTCCATTCCTAAATAAATTGTTCCAAAATAAATAACGAGCACTCCTTCCTCTGTCCACCAGCCCAGTGCAAGCTTAGTCCTTTTCCCACCAACCCCTAGGAAGAGGTGGCTGTCAGGTGACTTAAGTTAGTGGAGGTGAGCTTTGTTTCCTGCAATTTTCTTATGTTTGTTGGTAGAGAACTTTCTTTACTGCCAACATTCAAACTTGGCACCATCTCCTAGGAAGGGGTGGCAGTCGGGTGACTTATGTTAATGGGGGTAGACCAAGTGACCTATCTCTCCGAGATTTTCTTTGGTTAGTAGAGGTAACCGTGGTGTGGTGCATTATCCTGTTGGAATTTGAACTTCCCGCTATTTTTCCGGGGGAGGGGGGAGGGGAGAGGGGAGGGTGGATTAGGTTAGTGGGGGTAGCCCAATTGGCCTATCTTCCCGCCAAAATACAAACTTCCCGCCAAAAGCCGCCATGTAGGATGACGTCATCACCGCCATCTTGGATAACTGTACTTTGGTGCGGAACCCCCCTTGCCCCAATACTAACATTATATGACATACCAGCAACAATTCCATTGCATGGAAATACCAGTACTTGCCCTGATGTACAATATGCAATTAATGTGTAAAAAATCGAGATATTTTTATAATAATGTGATGAATGTAATGGGGAAACGACATGGATACTCCAGCCATCTGAAAGTGCTACAATACTGTGCAACACATGTCGCTTAGCTATTTCAGGTAGTTTCAATTAGGTCTATTTAGTTATCTTCAAATTATTCGTTTTTTATTTAAACAATGACCTCCAACAATGAGCACTGAAACATATAATTGAAAGCAAAACCACCTGAAGATGACCACAAGTCCGAAACCGGTCGTGCATTAAATAAAACCAACTGCTATTGTGACTGGCAGCAGTTATTATTCTAAACCCCGTACGTTATACATACGTCGACAATCAGAAATACTCTTTGTATGCAACGCAGACGATCACCTTGGGCGCCAGACCTTGTAACCGGTTCCAGGAGGATAAGCGATAAATGTTTAGAGATGTCTTGAGCACTGTAAAAATATCGGAGTTCGAACACTTAGATCAACATGGGAGTTGTCTGAGAGGATAGAACTAAGTTTGAGACTTGCAGTGTATATCATCAGTATGGACACATGTGGACCAAGATCATATGGAACGCAACATGCTTAATACTAAACAATCCAGACACACTCTCTAAGAGTGCAGATTATATTCAGCTACAGGAAGATGGTGGAAGCTCAGAAGTGAGATGCCACTGTGATTAAAATTAAAATAAAAAAAGTTGAGACACTTATGAGGCATAAATAGCACGTGATTGTAGAGGGTCGACAGAAATATATGGTTCAAATGGCTCTGAGCACTATGGGACTCAACTGCTGAGGTCATTAGTCCCCTAGAACTTAGAACTAGTTAAACCTAACTAACCTAAGGACATCACAAACATCCATGCCCGAGGCAGGATTCGAACCTGCGACCGTAGCGGTCTTGCGGTTCCAGACTGCAGCGCCTTTAACCGCACGGCCACTTCGGCCGGCGACAGAAATATAATACAATGATTATAAGGGAGGATGTATCCTGTTCTTGGAGAAAGATGTATATTTTTCGTACAAGTTCGTACATTTTGTTATTTTTCAGCATAAGAAATGCCTTGGCAAGTTCTCGGTGCATAGTTTTCCTTGCTAAGTAATTTAATTGGTCTTTAGTAATATTCGACGTATTGTACAATGAGAAGATAGGCTTTACTCTCTAATTTCGAAAGAAAATTGTCGTTGCCGCTGTACAGATAGTAGAATCGGTGATTTGCATTCGGGAGGACGACGATTCAAATCCGCGACTGCCCATCCTGATTTAGGTTTCTCCGTGCTTTCCCTAGGTGGCTTCAGATGAGTGCCTGAATGCCAGGACGGTTCCTGTGATAGGCCACGGTCGACTTCCTTCCCTTATCTTATGGGGCCGATGACCTCACTGTTTGAAGAACGTTCTGGACTGTTCGAGCAAATAAGTTCGCCATCCAAATCGCACAATATGAAGCCATCGAGCATTTATGGGACATAATCGACAGGTCAGTTCGTGCACAAAATGCTGCACCGGTAACACTTTCGCAATTTTGGGTGGCTATAGAGACTGCATGGCTCAATGTTTCTACACGTGACTTCCAACGACTTGTTGAGTCCATTCCACGACGACTTGCTGAACTACACCAGACAAGAGGAGGTCTGACAAGATATTTTGGAGTTGTTTTACGACTTTCGTTACCTCAGTGTAGTTCCTTTTTAGGAAACCCGATATTTCCCAATGCTTTGCTTGAGCTGTCCTTCAACTACTTTCAACAGCAATCTGGAGAATTTCTTGCGTATGGTACTCAGTAGAGAGATACACTTGTTTGTCCAGAACCTTACCATAGCCTCTCTTGTGTACTGAATAAAAGTTGATTTATTTCTAGTATTGTCAGAAATATCTAAGATTTCATTCCGTTGCGTTTCGTAACGCATTACTGTTAATGGCTTCATTAGAGCACTGGAGAATATTTATCTTAGCAATAGACGAATACCTCTTCCCAGTCATGACTCAGGAAAGCTATATAGCACACTAACAGATAAATTTAATTTTGTGGTAAACGATGGATTAGAAGCAGGGATTATGCGAGCGACCGATATGGCGCAATGTTGTAGTCACTGCTTGTAAGGGCGGCGTACAAACCCTAGTCTCACCATCCGGATCCAGCTTTTCCGCGCTTTCCTTAAACCAGTTAAAGCTAATGGCATGGTCCCTTGAATGTACACTCTGCTTTTCCCTTTCTGTACTTGGTCAGGTCCAGCTCGTGCGCTATCAGCAACGACCTCGAGTTCGTCAAGACTTTGAACTCCTGTCTTACCTTTTTATGAGCGCGAGAACTGTCTGTGGCATGCCTCGTTTGAGCTGGTTTTCGTTGATTACTCGTGTTTATTTCCTTTTCGTGTAAAGTACCCGTTAGCCAGTGCTGACAGGCTCACGTCTCAGATAGTAACACGTGGCTGAAAGCGTGTTCTTCAGCGTCTTGAAAACAACCCAGAGAAGACTGCTTCACTCCAGTAGTCCAGACGTCATCCTAACGACAAGGACGCGGTTGCTGTAGCAGGTGGTAATGCCGGATTTCCTTCACTAGTTTGTTGCGAATCTTGCGTCTATTTCTAGAAATAGACTGTTAGCGCTATTGTCGGTTCCTGGGTCACTAAATATGACAGTTTTTCACTAAGTTTACATGTAACTACACCCATCTTTTTTTGACCTGTCTATACTTAACCCACATCTCCCAGCTCAAGGCAACGGAATTTTTTTAGCTACTTTTCATGTTTTCACATGCTGCTTTTTCATAGTTGTTTTTTGTGCCCATATGACGATACGGCTCTTTTCTGTTCTATAAACTATCTAAATTTAATGCTGTATGTTACTGCTACAGGTTTCTACATGACTTGACAAATACTAACGAACATACAATTTATTGCCGTTTTTGCTAATGGTGATACAGGGACCTGAACACCTAGAGAATAATTTTTTTTTCAGAATACAGTAAGAAATCACTATACTCCAGTTAACCAGAATAATAACACGAAAATTAGCCGCGGAACAATACTGTGTGATAACAAAAACTGTCGTTAAAAATCAGCAGAATGAGAACAGCGGTTCAAAATATGAGTATGTTTAATATGATTCCCACGAATCTGTTCATCTACATCTATATATATGAGGAGCATTCAAAAGAAAATGTACAAAGCAAGTCTGTGGGTATAAATGAAGTCTTTATTTAAAAGTAATAACCAAGAGTCCTCAGCATAGCATAGCCCAAAGATTCCCTGTTCCCAGAATTCAGTCCGCTGGCCGTTGTGGCCGAGCGGTTCTAGGCGCTTCAGTCTGGAACCGCGCGACCGCTACGGTAGCAGGTTCAAATCCTGCCTCGGGCATGGATGTGTGTGATGTCCTTAGGTTAGTTAGGCTTAAGTAGTTCTACGTTCTAGGGGACTGATGACCTCATATGTTAAGTCCCATAGTGCGTAGAGCCATTTGAACCATTTTTTGAACCAGAATTCATGTGACAAGAATCAATCCACCACTGCTTCCTTCAGTTCGCCACCCGAATTTACGCGTTCCTTTTTAAGATCTTAAGATCTTAATGAACTTAAGATCTTTAAGATCTTGAGGTCTTTTAGCAGAGCAAAAAAATGTTTCAAATGGCTCTGCGCGCTATGGGACTTAACATCTTAGGTCATCACTCCCGTAGAACTTAAAACTACTTAAACCTAACCAACCTAAGGACATCACACACATCCATGTCCGAGGCAGGATTCGAACCTGCGACCGTAGCAGTCCCAAGGTTCTGGACTGCAGCGCCTAGAACCGCACGGCCACCGCGGGCGGCTTAGCAGAGCAAACACATGGAAGTCACAGGGCGACATGCCCGGGCTGTTGGGTGAATGCTGAACCTGGTTACATTTGTACTTGGCCATCGGACTTGGCGTGACCTTGGAAACGAGAGGACGTGCGTTATCGTTGAACAAAATCACTCCCTGTTCGAGAAGCTCAGGCCGCTTGCTCTTGAAAGACTTGCCTAGGCTACGGAGTGTCTCACCGTACACGTCGTTGTTAATGGGTTTTCGTGTTCGAGGAATTCGATGAGCTCCGGACGTCGAAAAAGACGGTGAGCATAACCTTGCCTGCTGAGAGTACAGCTTTGAATTTTGTAGCGGAAGATGATGCATGCGAATAACCACATCGGACACCACATTCTCGTCCCGATACGTCTCACTACGTTATTCCAAAGCGTCATAAGCAAATTTGAACCAGTCTCATTGTTACAACACTTCGTACTTTTCATTTGAACACTCCTTACACATCAGTACTCTGAAAACCACTGTGAAATGCATGGCAGACGATACGCCCTATTGCATATGTTGTTAGGACTTTTTCCTGTTACTTTGAAGTATGGGGCGCAGGAAGACTGTTTAAATGTCTTTTTTTTTCTTTATTGTGATTTCATTCCCCTGCCCCATATGGGCAGGGGAGGGCTGTCAGCGACACAATCTGCCGCTCTTCAGCCGAGAGACACGACAACTAAAACAAGAATAAAATGATACATACATAAGGAGATAAAAAAAGGGGAACATAAAACAGAGTAAGGGGAGAAAATGGAGGGAAAAAGACATGGACATGTAGATGTCATGGGGGACAGTTAAAAAAAAGTCACCAGAAAGTTAAAAAACACAGTTGGCGATTCTTGAAACACAGAAGACACTGAATGCGAATGCACAGGGTAAAAGTTGGCCAGTATTAAAAACACTCCGAAACAACACACTTAAAACCCACTTGGAGCACACACGACGAAGAGTAAAACTACCAGATGGGACCTGCCGGGGGAAAGGTCAGACAGGATGGAAAAGGAGGGGAGAGCATGGGGCAGCTGAGGAAGCGGTGGGATGAAGAGAGGAGGGGCAACCGTGGGTGCACGAAGAGGCAGGAGAAACTTGGGGCGGGAGAGGAAAAGGGAAGACAGGGCAGGAGGGAGCGCAGAGACACTGAAAGGAGGCACAAGAGATGGAGGGGGAATAGGAGGGGAAAGCCGCTCAGTAGGAGGGAGGGGGAGGAGAGGGAGCCCTGAGGAGGAGGCAGGAAGAGGGGGTTAGAGTTGGTAGGAAGGGTAGATGTCAGGGCAAAGCTCATCATCCGGGAGGGGTAGATGGCGGAAGTTGTGTTGGGAAAGGAGATGGAGGGTGTGGAGATGGAGAGAGGGAGGGACACAACGGTAAAGGCGTGGCAACTGGTTGGGAGTGGAGAAGAAGGGAGACACTAGGGGCTGAGGGGGATCAAGGCGGCGGACAATATATAGTGTGCGGATGTGTTCAAGGAAAAGGAGAAGGTGGGGGAAGGGGATGAGGTCGTAGAGGATGCGCGTGGGGGACGGAAGGCGGATGCGGTAGGCGAGGCGGAGTGCATGGCGTTCGAGGATTTGGAGGGCTTTATAGAACCGGGAAGGGGCGGAAATCCAAGCGATGCTGGCATAACAAAGGATGGGGCAGATCATGGATTTGTAGGTGTGAAGGATGGTGGAAGGATGCAGACCCCACGTCCGGCCGGACAGGAGTTTCAGGAGGTGGAGGCGGTTGTGAGCTTTGTTTTGGATGGTAAGGAGATGGAGAGTCCAGGTGAGGTGGCGGTCGAGTGTGAGGCCAAGGTATTTGAGCGTAGGAGTGAGGTGGATAGGACAGCCATAAATTGTGAGGTAGAAATCATGGAGGCGGAAGGAGCGGGTGGTGCGGCCTATGATGATCGCCTGGGTCTTGGAGGGATTAACACAGAGGAACCACTGGTTGCACCAAGCGGTGAATTGGTCAAGGTGGGTTTGGAGAGTACGTTGGGACCGTTGAAGGGTAGGATAAAGGGCTAGGAAGGCGGTGTCAACAGCGAACTGGAGAAGATGAACAGGAGGGGGAGGTTTGGGCATATCAGCAGTGTACAGGAGATAAAGGAGAGGGGAAAGGACAGAACCTTGGAGCACGCCAGCAGAGGGGTAGAAAGTACAGGAGTTGGAATTATGGATAGTCACATAGGAGGGACGATGGGAGAGGAAGGAAGCAATGAGACGGACGAAGTTGATGGGGAGAGCATAGGTCTGGAGTTTGAAGAGGAGCCCAGGATGCCAGACACGGTCATAGGCGTTCTGGAGATCAAGGGAAACAAAGATAGCAGAGCGACAGGAGTTA
The DNA here is from genome assembly GCF_023898315.1 of Schistocerca nitens. Classification (NCBI taxonomy): domain Eukaryota; kingdom Metazoa; phylum Arthropoda; class Insecta; order Orthoptera; family Acrididae; genus Schistocerca; species Schistocerca nitens. Next base: position 347,414,681 of record NC_064618.1, on the reverse strand, counting down.
AGTTGGAGGGAAAGAAGATTGGTAAGGTTAAGGAGCTGGTCGTCGGCAGAGAAGGAAGGCCGGAAGCCACATTTGGTAATAGGAAGGAGGCGGTGCTGATTAAGGTGGCGGTGAATACGGTGAGAGAGGATGGCCTCAAAGACCTTACTGAACATGGAGGTGAGGCAGATGGGACGATAGGAAGAGGTAGCGGAGGGGGGTTTGTTAGGCTTAGGGAACAGCAGGACACGGGAAGCCTTCCACAGGTCAGGGTAAAATCCAGTGGAGAGGAGGACATTGTACAGGTTCAAAAAATGGTTCAAATGGCTCTCAGCACTATGGAACTTAACATCTGAGGTCATCAGTCCCCTAGAACTTAGAACTACTTAAACCTAACTAACCTAAGGACATCACACACATCAATGCCCGAAGCAGGATTCGAACCTGCGACCGAAGCAGTCGCGCAGTTCCAGACTGCAGCGCCTATAACCGCACGGCCACTTCGGCCGGCCCATTGTACAGGGTAGCAAGGACAGACGGGAAGGATGTAGGGGATTCCTTGAGGTGACGGTAGGTGACGCCATCATGACCAGGGGCGGTGTTGCGTTTGGAGCGGAGGACGAGTGTGATGTCGTGCGTGGTGATGGGAGTGTTGATGTCTGAGGGGGGTAACCGATCCAAGTACTGGAAGCTAGGAGCGAGCGGGGGGACAGAGGTGTCAGTGCGGTCAAGGACGGTGGGGAAGAGGGAGTAATCAAAATGGGGATCGTCAGGAATGGAGAAGACCTCGGATAGGTGGGAAGCAAAATGGTTAACCTTACTGAGGTTGTCAGGAAAGGGTCGATCGTCATGGAGGATGGGGTTAAATGTCTCTGTGTGTGCTGTATTTAATCTAATCTTGCCCTCACGATCGCTACGAGAACGATATGTAAAGGGTTGCAGAAGTATCGTAGAGTTTTCATTCAAAGCCGACGCTTGAAAGAAACTAGGCCTTCTCTGGATATTTTACGTGTGCCTTCAAGAGTTCTTTCAACATCTCTGTGACGCGTGGAACAAACAAACTTGCTGCCCTTCTCTATTTACGTTTAGTATCCTCCGTTGATACGAGTCCTACACACTTGTTCAATGTTCTATAATGGGTTGCATGATTGGTTTGTAAGCAATCTTCTTTGTAGACTGATCTCATTTCTTCAGTATTGTACCAATAAATGGAATTCTACCCCCTGCTTTAACCACGACTGAGCCTGTGTTAACGTTCCATTTCGTGCCCTACGTTGTTCTACATCCAGGAATTTGTATGACGTTACCGATTCCACCTGTGACTCAGTGACACTACAATCATAGGATACTACTACGTGTTTTCCTTTTGTCAGGTGCACAGATTTACATTTCTGAACATTTGAAGCAAGTTCCCAATCTTTGCACCACTTTGAAATCTTATCAAATATCTGAATAAATATTTGTGCAGCATATTTCCATACTGTACGTAACTACAGATAACTGCACCATCTGTAAAAAGTTTGAGGTTACTATTAAAATTGTCCGCAAGGTCATTAACATACAAACATGAACAGCGACTAGGGACCCAACATACTTCCCTGGGGCACACCCGAAGTTATCGCTACATCTCCCGTTTACTCTCCACCCAACATAACTTGCTGCATCCTCCTTCCAAAAAATTATCAACCCAATAACAAATTTTTCCTTCATACCCCTTACGCTTGTACTTTTGATAGAAAGCATAGGTATGGTACTCAGTCAAATGGTTTTCGGAAATCGAGAAATATAGCATCTACCTGACTGTTCTAAACTTCAGTATCTACTTTGTATTATTCCTCCCTCAACGCTTTCTGCAGTGTACGAGGTGGATACTTCATCTGCACAACATGTCAGTCTCTTCAGAGCTTTCCAATTTTTATGTGTATGAATCTGGTTCAGTGAATATGCTCGCTATTCAGTTCGTGCTATGTATTCGTCTTCCAGTGTCTCAACAGTGTAATCGATTATGCGTTTAGGGATACATGTAGATGAATCCTCTGCTCACCGAACTGCAGAAAAGTTGATGCCACTTCCTAGTGATAAACTCTCCTGGAAATGATGTGGTGCTCGTAGTTTGTAGACGATACTGCCGTTATGGTGACGATAAAGCACATGCACACCACGATGACACTTTCCTCTTTCTGTCTACACGAGAGTGTATAAGGATTTTGATGTAAGCATCGTATTACATTACCGTCATTGGTTCCAATCACAGCCACACTTGAAAAATCAGCATCATTGTGTGACTGGCAGTGGGTGGTACGTCGGGGGTCCAGTGTACACTGTCCAGCACTGAACAGTTGCCGACAAATGTTTCCAACGAAAACGTGGGTATCTCTAACACCTGTAAAAACTACAGTAATTTGTGCAACAGTAGCGGCCATGTTCCATTTCGTTGGCTGAGATGTGAAACTGTTTTCTATGCAACTATCGTAGTGTGCGCGACTATCCTGAGTACCAAAACCCTTATGCCTCTATCAGTCGCAATCGCTACGCGAAAGAGATTTGCAGCCGCTTCAGCCAGGGCTTTTCTCCCTCTGTTATTTTCATCTGAGCCTCTCGCCTCTTATGATCGAGGATGAGCTCGTAATGGTACGTAAAGTATAACGCTATCAGCCAAGAAAATCTTAGAATACGCAAGGTGATATGAAGAGAATCAAAATTTTCAAGTGTTTGGAAGTTATTAAAAATACGCCGATAAAATTAAAACTACAAACAGTCAAAAACATTTTTTAAGAAATCGATGATGAAATATTTTGAAACGAAAAAGACACTAAACTTTCCTGTACATGAAGGGACTGGGTAAGGACAAAGTACGGAAGGGAAGGTTGATTGGCTTTTTGGAAAGGAGGTGAGGAGGCGATGCCTAATATTAGTTTAGGAGGACTAGAATGTGGGGTTGGTGTAATGAGCTAATTATTATTTTGGAACACAAGAGCGGGGCAATGGAATTTAGGACTAAGGAAACAATTATCATTGGCGCATGAGGAGCTGCCCAAAATTATGTTACAGAGGTATATCAGCAGTATAAAGGACATACACCACTGGAGAGGGAACTTACCCAAGCGCCTGGTTTTCCACTATCTTATTTTTCTTCTTATTCATACATCTAACCACTCTACAACTCTGGCTCTAGCTGCCACAGACTGTGGTCATGTGTGTGTGAGATGCATTTGTGTGTGTGTGTGTGTGCGTGCGTGCGCGCGCGCGCGCTCGTTTGTGCGTGTGTTGTCTATATCCGACTAGGGTCTTATTGGCCTAAAGCTCACTTTTTGTTGTGCCTGTCTGCGACTCAGCATCTCCGCTGTATGGTGTGTAGCAACTATCCTTTGCGTAACATTATTACTCTACAACAACATTATGCACTGTGCACAGGAACCTATCCACATTTCTAAATGAGTGTCCCCGCCAAATTTTTCTGTTTGTATGCGAAGGCTAATCTCAAGAACTACCTTAGAGGTTTTGATACGGTTTGCACTAAAAGGCAGATTGATTCATGAGGAAGACGAGTCGTCCGGGCGTAGATACTTGTAATTAGTGCTACCCGTGAAAAGCCGAGGCGGACCGCCGATATAATACTGCAATTCACTGCTATTGTTCTAGATTTCTGATTGATTTCAACTTAATTTTCTTGATAAGCGGTGCTTCAGAGAGCTAGTACACATACTACTCGCACCAGTCGCTTGTAATGCACTCGACCAGTCATCAATTTAATTTTTTTTTTCCTTTGACTATTCTACTTAATGGCGTACATATGTAATACACCACACTTTAACGAAATATCTACACATCGTAAACAATCATCATTAGACATTTGACATTTACTGTTGGATAAGGGGTTCCTCTAAAATTTTCCGAGCGTTACAAGCAGTAACTTTCCACATTCTCGTTGTTCATGCATATTTTGTAATGTCACTTATTTGTCAGTCATCAGGCTATCGTCTTCGTTTTCTTTCCTCAGTTCTAGGAAAGTACTTTTTTAGTTCACCCACCATCTACTACCCTAACTACAAGCTGAGCCCGCTTCCAACTCATTTTCATTACAGCCATAGTTAGGTCTTAGATGACTTATTCAAGAAAAAGAGCTCCACAAGTTGAGCAAGACAATAACGAGTTGATCCACCTCTGGCCCTTACACAAGCAGTTATTCGCCTTGTCATTGACTGTTAGAGTTGTTGGGTGTCCTCCTGAGGAATGTGGTGCCAAATTTTGTCCAATTGGCGAGTTAGATCGTCAGTACCCCGAGCTACTTTGATGATCCGGCGATCTTGATGGCCAATGTAGGGTTTGCCAAGCACGAGGACAAGCAGTAGAAATTCTCGTCGTGGGATTGCTTAAATGTAAGGCCTGGACGACTTGCCATAAAGGACAACAGAACGGGACGTTGGATACCGTGACGTACCGCTGTGCTGTAAGGGTGCCACAGATGACAAACAAAGGGCTCTTGCTATGGAATGAACTGGCATCCTAGACCAACACTCGTGGCTGTTGGACTGTTGGGAAGGCGACAGTCAGGGTTGTATTGCTCTATTTGCAAGTGGAACAGCAAAGATAAATGACAAGTTGTGGTGCTGGGTACCGTCCGCCACGCACTGCACTGTGCCCTCTGGAGTATCTGTGTAGAGGTAGATCTAGAACTTCTTTTACCCAAGTGCTGCAGTTACTACTGGAAGTCAGGAATACAAATCCAACACACATCTCCCAAATAAATGCGAGGCTTCTCATTAACAGCGTCTCGTATATTGTGCTCTTATTAAAATAAATGTGCGCTACTAAGTTGTTGCCTTATGCAGATCCTCACAAAAACATGGATGTGGTCAAAGTCCAAAACTGTTCAGTCTTTTCAACAGACGTCAACTGAATGTATCTATACAACAAGTTCTGTCTTGTTCCCGTGACGTAATAGGCACTGCCATGGCTGCTCTTCCTCTTTGGAGCGCACCATATCTCCAAGACAGGAATCGACGGCACGGAATAAACCGCCCGACCAGCAGCTACCGCGAACGTGGTACGATGTTTATTGCCGTCCCAGCTTGCGGACACGCTCGTCCCTCCATTTCATGATATGCGTGCATAAACAGAACATACACCCAAACAGCAGAATTACTTTGCAGTAGTACACTGCTAATCTGAGAGTAGGGAAGGAAGCAACAGTTTGCGAAAGACTAATCCCAGTGCCAGTTTGACGTCTGACTCATGTTGCCTTCACGGTGTAATATATTTTAATAGACAGTATTGCAAATTGCTTGTGTCTTGTTGTAACTAAACTGAAGACCTCCTGTCGAACTTGTTCTATTAAGCTCTTCCATTAGTTATTCAGGCCACGACCTTGCGCAGTGGATACACCGGTTCCCGTCAGATCACCGAAGTTAAGCGCTGTCGGGCGTGGCCTGCACTTGGGGGATGACCATCCGGGCCGCCATGCGTTGTTGCCATTTTTCGGGGTGCACTCAGCCTCGTGATGCCAACTGAGGAGCTACTCGACCGAATAGTAGCGGCTCCGGTCAAAGAAAACCATCATAACGACCGGGAGAGAGGTGTGCTGACCACACGCCCCTACTATCCGCATCCTCATCTGAGGATGACACGGCGGTCGGATGGTCCCGATGGGTCATTTGTGGCCTGAAGACGGAGTGCTGAGTGCTATTTGTTATTAAAGTTTATGTGTCCTACTTGAATTTCTGTGTTATGAGTAAAATGTAAATGGTCCATGTTTGCGGCCCTGGCACAAATCTCTTGTTTATAATACATCTACATCTACATCTACATCTATACTCCGCGAGCCACCTTACGGTGTGTGGCGGAGGGTACTTATTGTACCACTATCTGATCCCCCCTTCCCTGTTCCATTCACGAATTGTGCGTGGGAAGAACGACTGCTTGTAAGTCTCCGTATTTGCTCTAATTTCTCGGATCTTTTCGTTGTGATCATTACGCGAGATATATGTGGGCGGTAGCAATATGTTGCCCATCTCTTCCCGGAATGTGCTCTCTCGTAATTTCGATAATAAACCTCTCCGTATTGCGTAACGCCTTTCTTGAAGTGTCCGCCACTGGAGCTTGTTCAGCATCTCCGTAACGCTCTCGCGCTGACTAAATGTACCCATGACGAATCGCGCTGCTTTTCGCTGGATCATGTCTATCTCTTCTATTAATCCAACCTGGTAAGGGTCCCATACTGATGAGCAATACTCAAGAATCGGACGAACAAGCGTTTTGTAAGCTACTTCTTTCGTCGATGAGTCACATTTTCTTAGAATTCTTCCTATGAATCTCAACCTGGCGCCTGCTTTTCCCACTATTTGTTTTATGTGATCATTCCACTTCAGATCGCTCCGGATAGTAACTCCTAAGTATTTTACGGTCGTTACCGCTTCCAATGATTTACCACCTATGGCATAATCGTACTGGAATGGATTTCTGCCCCTATGTATGCGCATTATATTACATTTATCTACGTTTAGGGAAAGCTGCCAGCTGTCGCACCATTCATTAATCCTCTGCAGGTCTTCCTGGAGTACGTACGAGTCTTCTGATGTTGCTACTTTCTTGTAGACAACCGTGTCATCTGCAAATAGCCTCACGGAGCTACCGATGTTGTCAACTAAGTCATTTATGTATATTGTAAACAATAAAGGTCCTATCACGCTTCCTTGCGGTACTCCCGAAATTACCTCTACATCTGCAGATTTTGAACCGTTAAGAATGACATGTTGTGTTCTTTCTTCTAGGAAATCCTGAATCCAATCACAAACCTGGTCCGATATTCCGTAAGCTCGTATTTTTTTCACTAAACGTAAGTGCGGAACCGTATCAAATGCCTTCCTGAAGTCCAGGAATACGGCATCAATCTGCTCGCCAGTGTCTACGGCACTGTGAATTTCTTTTTTACGAGTCTGAAACTACCTCTAGAGCTTCTGAGTATTGTTTGTATGAATCTTCTTGTTCTTTCAATTCTGAGCTTTCCATCATTCTGGTGAAGTCGAAAGTAAGCTGTAGTATTGATACACACTGAAGACCCAAAGAAACTGGTACACCCGCCTAGTATCGTGTAGGGCCCCCTCGAGCAGCACGACGTGGCATGGACTCGACAAGTGTCTGAAGTAGTGCTGAAGGGAATTGACACGATGAATCCTCCAGGGTTTTCCATAAATCCGTAAGAGTACCACTGGGTGGAGATCTCTTCTCAACAGCACGTTGCAAGTCATCCCACACATGCTCAATAATTTTGATGTATAGGGAGTTTGGTGGACAGCGGAAGTGTTTAAGCTCAGAAGAGTGTTCCTGGAGCCAAGCTGCAGAAATTTTGGACGTGTGGGATGTCGCTTTGTCCTGCTGGAACTGCCCAAGCCCTATGGAATGCACAATGGACATGAATGGATGTAGGTTATCAGACAGAACGCTAACGTACGTGCCACCTGTCGGAGTCGTATATAGACGTGTGAGGAGTCCCATATCATTCAAACTGCGTACGTCCCACACCATTACAGAGCCTCTACCAGCTTGAACAGTCCCCTGCTGATATGCAGAGTCAATGGATTCATGAGGTTGTCTCCATACGCATGCACGCCCATCCGCTCGATACCACTTGAAACGAGATTCATCCGCCCAGCAACATGTTTCCAGTCATCAACAGTCCAATGTCGGTTTTGACGGGCCCAGGCGAGGCGGAAAGCTTTGTGCCGTCAGTCATCGAGGGTATACGAGTAGGCTTTCTGCTCCGAAAGCCCATATCGATGATGTTTCGTTGAATGGATCGCAAGCTGACACTTGTTGATGGCCCAGCACTGAAATCTGCAGCAATTTGCGAGAGGGTTGCACTTCTGTCACGTTGAACGATTCTCTTCAGTCGTCGTTGGTCCCGTTCTTATAGGACCTTTTACCGGCAGCAGCAACGTCGGAGATTTGATGTTTTACCGGATTCCTGATATTCACGGTACACTCGTGAAATGGTCGTACGGGAAAATCCCCACTTCATCGCTACCTCGGAGATGCTGTGTCCCATCGCTCGTGCGCCGACTGTAACACCACGTCCAAACTCACTTAAATCTTGATAACCTGCCATTGTAGCAGCAGTAACTGATCTAACAACTGCGCCAGACACTTACCGACCGCAGCGACGTATTCTGCCTGTTTACATATCTCTGTATTTGAATACACATGCCTATACGAGTTTCCTTGGCGCATCAGTGTATCAACTCATCTGCGTAGTAACATAGGGAGACTCAATCTATTGTTATAGAACTGCTGTTAGAACAGCAGTTTTTAAAATTTAGTCAGAAGTTTTCTCAAAGTCAATTAACCCCAGGCATAAGTACAGGTAGTAATTGCGATTCCTCTGTTTCTTGATTTCCTGCACAACTATCAAAGGCTCCATTAAAATATGGTGTTTTTCTACACTGTTGACGATGATTTTAGTGAGTGCCTTACACATTATTGAGAGTATACTAACAGCTGTATAGGTTTGTTTGACTACAGAGGCAGCAAGATGGTCTTCATCCTTCCTTGCGAAGCAGAAAAATTAGTCTACAGTTCCACTTTTTGGACTTTGTGTGTCGTTGCAGACATTTTGTACATAATATTTCATTAGCTAACATTAATTTTTAACCAGTTCTATTAAAATACATTCGAGGTACGAAGAAAAGGAAGGCGTCTGAAGGCAATGGTTTTACAGCAGAGAGCCGGCCGGTGTGGCCGTGCGGTTCTAAGCGCGTCAGTTTGGAACCGCGTGACCGCTACGGTCGCAGGTTCGAATCCTGCCTCGGGCATGGATGTGTGTGATGTCATTAGGTTAGTTAGGTTTAAGTAGTTCTAAGTTCTAGGGGACTGATGACCTTAGAAGTTAAGTCCCATAGTGCTCAGAGCCATTTTTTTAGAGCAGAGAACGGCACATAATAAATCTGTGTATTAGGTGACTCGAGGAACGATTTGCAGGTTCTTGTGCTCCACTGACAAACGTATCTTACTACAAGTCTTGATTCGTGACATTTCACTCAGTCGTTTACAGACTAGCGTTCCTTATCTCAAAATGATACGTTCATCCTTCCCCATCATCCCTCAAAGTTTTCATTATCTAATTATATAGAGTGAGTTTCTAAATCTCCACTTTCTTTTTATTTTTCTTCTTATTTTCTCCAGCGTTTGTCCAGTCTGGGACCTGTTGGGTTCCCCTTTTCTAGGATTTGAAAAAAAATTGTTTTTGTTGTTTACCTTTGTCAGCTGGTGAACTTCCTGCCGTCATAGTCGTCAAGATAACCTGAAGGAGGTGAGTGGTGTGCGTCATCGGTAGGTGAATCGTATAAACTTTGTTATGTGTGTTATTGCATTTTAACTGTTTGTGTATCGTATTCTCTGAGACTAAATTTGTGGACAAGCCCAGGATCTGCCTAAATGAGCAATGGGAAACCACCTAAACACTACACTCATACTGGCCAGTCCATGATCATTAACCCGCTGCCTGAGTCCGACGCGGTTGTGGCTCAATTCCCTAGCTGGCACACTGCACATTACGGTATACGAGCAGGTGAGTGAGATTCTGAATGATGACCGAAAGATGGGATTTGGGCAAGATGCATAAAAGTTGGGATTCTGGCCGTACTCTTCACCAGCCGGCGCTACAGAGGGTCGAAAATTCAGATAGAAATACAAATGGTATGTTACAAAAAAATAAATAAATATAAAAAAAGCTTCCAGAGATACTCTACTGACAGGACGAGGTTTGAAGTAAATAAGTAGTATCGTTCCGTTTGTACGAATTTTTGAAAATATGAAGTTCTTTTGTTTTCACCCCTATATTTTAGTATTCACAGCGAAACAAGTCTACAGTTTTTCTTCGCGACAACACAAGTTTGCAAAATTCGACAAATTTCCTTCATGTGTGAATAAAAAAAAAACTATTTGAAATTTTCTGATTTGATCCATTATAAATGGTTTTTGAAAGCCTGCGACTGTAGATACAATAGGTTTGTTTATAAATAAATAAATCTTCTCCTACCAGTCACGTTTTTTCTTTATTTTACTATTCGCACGACGCGTTTCGAGAAATAATTCCGATTTTCAAGTGCGTTTTTTTGGTGTGTATTAAGCCATTTCTTTTGATGTTGTCAGTGTGTGTGAGTCTGCTTCATTTTGTTGACTTTTAAGTTTTCTAATGGTCCATTTGTGTAGAGTCTCACACACACACACTATATATAAGATATATAAGATATTTCCGATGTGTAAAGTGTACAACAAGTTGTGTGTGATGTTAAGTGTGTGTGAGACTCTACACAAATGGACCATTAGAAAACTTAAAAGTCAACAAAATGAAGCAGACTCACACACACTGACAACATCAAAAGAAATGGCTTAATACATACAAAAAAACGCACTTGAAAATGGGAATTATTTCTCGAAACGCGTCGTGCGAATAGTAAAATAAAGAAAAATCGTGACTGGTAGCAGAAGATTTATTTATTTATAAACAAACCTATTATATTTGAAATTTTACCTACTGTGCCGTTTAAGTTAAACAGAGCATATTCGTAGACGTAAACGACCTCATGCTCACTATTGCTAGAATGATTAAATAAAACTATGTGAAACTTTCGAAGAGATGGAATCTCAGCACGCCTAACACGTGCATACAGTAATTTTTACACTCAACCGAAAATGCTTATCGCATTGCGAACACTCATTCACGCTGCAAGTGTCCTACTAAATAAATAGTCTTAAGATTCTGCTGGGATTTCGTCAACTACACAAAAGAACTTAGCACTTTCAAAAATTCACTCAAACAAAACGGTACAAGTTATTCGCTTCAAACCTTAACCTGTTAATGGAACGTCGCTAGAAGTTTTTTTCTTTTTTACTTATTGACGCAAGCAGTTCTTTCATTGCAGCCTGCCGCCATCGGAAAGTGTAACAGTAGAAAGTGACAACTACACAGCACCAGAAGAGCTGGAGTGTCCTTCATTCAGTAAAATGGGAGTCGATAAAACTGTCCAACCAGCATTTCCCACATAGTTTCACCAAGGAGATTCTTCATATATGCCTGATACAAACAGCTGAAAGTAACATGCTGCAACTAGGAAGGTGTGGGTGACAAAACCTCTACATAAGAATGTTTCTTAATACCATTCTGTCAACGTTGAACACTTTAGCAGTAGTATGAACTTCATTGCAATATTTCTATAAGAATACAGCGTCTCAGTGAATTAGGATCTACTAGCAATGTGAAAGCAAGTGCTCTAAATTCCGATTACAGTGTCGCCCACATATTCTTATCTAGAATAAGACTTGCTCCCCTGCTACGGAACATGAAATGAACTATAATATGTAAATTACTTTCAATGCAACTGGCGCCTGTTACTCTAGACCGAATCTGACTGTCTACAAATGAAACAGAATACAAAGAATAGCTATCAGCAATAAACAAATGGCTTCTTCATTTAATCGTAGCACACTGGGTAACTGTCACGTATTGAAAACTGTGCCCTGCTATAAAACACATCTACTGCATTATATGAACATTTTACAAATGAATACACTTTCCCAATTCCAAGTCACAAAGTTAATTTAGACCCCATAATTTGTTTCTCACCAGCAAGGATAGCTCAGCTCTGCTCTGTCTTGTTCAGTTCTAAGAATATGAAGTGCTGTACTGCATAATCCTGAAATAAATCACTGACTGGCTAATTTCCTTATCATTCATCGTTTAGCTGCTCTTCCAAATGAGAATTATGCTATCCTTCCAAAAATGTAGTTAACTGTCCACGCAGTTGTGCTAGGCATACAGTGTAGAAATATTACAATTAGAATTCTAAGTGTGAGGACAAACTTAGTGAAATGTTGGCAAATGAGTTGAAAGGTTGTCTTAAATTGAAATGAGATTAAGATCCTTTTAATGACATAGAAATGAATCATACTCAATGGAACGAAGACCTTCCTTTGCATTATCGTAAACAATGAATAATGAAGACTGATTCAGACAAACAGTAGTTAAGTTACAAAATTTACTCTAAAACTACTCTTTGCTTTTCTTATAATAATTAAGATAATTCGCCTTAGATATCAAAATGTAGCTCTGTTTATGTTACCTTTTTCCAAAAGTGCCTTCTCTCTATGAAATCATCTCAGAATCACCTTCTATCCCTAGTCACGCCACAGAGCATCTCCAATAAAATTCATTTTCTATTCGGCTCAAGCACCATCAAAACTCCTTACTCACCGACTACACAACACTCTGTCTGCAGCGGACTCACTCTCTCTGTCGTCTATTACAACCTCTGTTAGCCAGAGAGGACCGTCTCATTCATGTGTTCAGGCTAAGCAGTTTGGGATAAGGGGATATGCCCTTACGCCACAAAAGTGAAGCCGCTGACGCCATATTAGTGTCTCCATAACATTTGGTGTCAAGTGAGTATTCATACTGCTTTGCAGTGATACTTTATACTGTATCAAAATAGACACTCAGATATGGCTGTCCATTACACGTATGAAAGCTAAGAGGGCGAGAGTCACACAGTATGTAACCGAGAAACCCATTTCCTAGGCTCAGTAAGATGGTGCCTCTGGCTAAAATAGATGGCTGTACTTGCTGTAGGTAGTGCCATCTGCCCTCATTCTAACCTCCTTGGATCAGGTATCCACAGAGTAGACATGCCTTTGGAGCGAGCATTCGGATGCGTAGAGCGGATTTTGTGTTGTCGGTATACACCGCCAGACCGGTCATATGATCTCGGGACGCCGTAGGTTTATCCGCAGGGTGTCTTGCACATTTAGAATGTCATTACACCGCTGGTACAGATAGATTCTCTTCGTAGGTGCTTTGTATTTTGTGCAGACATTTCGGAAACCTCATAACAATTTGTATTTGATATCTGGAATAAACCGGAGTCATAGGTTTGAAGAACTTCTTTCTGACAAAATCTGTCAGGAAGTTTCTTTCTGGCCAGTTTCACAGCTCAGATATGCCCACTTGTTGGTATCTGTGAAGGCCACCGCTAATTTTCACTATTATACGGCAATTAATAGTATTGCCTTGTCTGTCGTTGTAAATTTTTGTTGCATTAGCTTTACAAAACGATGTGATAGCATGCCAGTGTGTTTGAAAGTGTGCGAAAAACTCTGAATTTGCCGCATATTAACTATTATACCGCTTGATTCTTAGTAATTTTTTCTTTAGATTTTAAGTATTTCTCTTTCTCTTTACTGTAGGCTACTGCACAGTTGTGCTTACTGGTAACACTTTGACGTTTTTATTTACTGCATTTTATGGACAAGTTCACACTACTTTACAAAGTAAAAAGTGAAAAAATCCGATCGCTAGACATGAAGCAGTCTTATGGGACCTTATGTACTAATATCTAATGCTTGTTAATGAAATAGTACATACAATAAACGGAAAGTAAAATTCAACAAAGTAACTGACTTTGTACTTTGATTACAGTGTGTTTGTGTGTTTTTGTCCACTTTTGTTTCCCATTATTATGATTCACATTCAGCCTCTTGTTTTCTTATTGACATACTTGCAAAGCCGAATACGCAACCTAGGTGTGATGGTGCGAGTGTTGTGACAAAAATAAACAAACTAAGTGTTCTGTACTAGACATGTGTAGAAAATTTTTTTGAAATAAATGTCGAAATTTCGCTCTGTGCAACATATCATATTTTCTAGCTTTCATGCACGTTGAAGATCTTCATTTCACAATGCTGTGATTCCTACTTATTATCAGTTGTCTCTGTTCTAATAACTTGTTTCCTTGTTTCTCTCTCTCTCTCTCTCTCTCTCTCTCTCTCACACACACACACACACACACACACATTCACATTCAGGTTTTCTTCTCTGTTCTGCAAAACATGCCATCTGAACAAATGCGAAACAGTTCAATAACATTATGCTGTTGAATGACTGTTTTTTTGTGTTTCATAGTATCATATGGGAAGTACAACTCTATTTCAGCTTAAAACAAACAAACTGACCACAAATTATGCATGTGTGAGTTACACATGAATAAAGAGGAAAAGCTCAACTTGTGCGGGTGTGTTTTGAGGTTCATCATAGTTAAAAGAAATAGTAATTTTTCGAACTGTGGATTTCTGTTGCCTTTTACGTGTATAAATACCAAGATCCCCAAACACTTTGCTCAACAATCCTACACATTTCGCATACATTATTATAGATTTAAGACATGTATTCCAAACGCAACAAAAACTGCAAAGTATGATCAAGTATTCATACAATACCCAACACAGACTTTTTATCCTTGCGAGTATTTCTCTCTTTGCACCTGTCCGCAACAACAGTAATTCACCATTGCCGAATAAACAGAAGGTTAAAACGCAACAAATATGTATAATATTATAAGTTTCGAACTCGCCGGAAAACATAAACAAACGGTAGTGTCCCGAGATCAGTTGACGATCCCAGTTTAAAGTTGACAACATGCGCAGAAAGGAATTCTCACTCCAGAGATATTACCCTATGGAGGCATCAAAAGACGCTCAAAATGACAAGGATTTCAAACAAAGGACGGACAATGACAACGGCACGTCAAAGGGGTTAAAATGGGTCAAATTTCTCTGAGCACTATGGGACTTAACTTCTGAGGTCATCAGTCCCTTAGAACTTAGAACTACTTAAACCTAACTAACCTAGGGACATCACAAACATCCATGCCCGAGGCAGGATTCGAACCTGCGACCGTAGCGGTATCGCGGTTCCAGACTGTAGCGCCTAGAACCGCTCGGCCACCCAGGCCGGCAAAGGGGTTAACCTTATCACTTTAGGACATGGTGTAAAAAAGATCTGAGGATGGTCATTACGGACTGAAACCGGTCATCGTCTAAAGAATTCATATTGTGATCAAAGACTGAAATAAAAAACATTTGACAGTATTGGATCACTGTTTGTACACGCGATCATGTCGCAATTGGGGGTTAACCTTCAGTGACATAGCAACGGTCACATTAATGGCGAAGGCAAGCGGCACAATGATCGTTTTGAGGGAACAGGAAACCACCATTTCTCGGCCAAAAACGAACGAAATTCGTCAAGGTTTATGGACCGCACTTTTCCACGGAGAAAATGACATGCTTTCTTTTTGGGTTCTGCCTCAATTGCAAGAGGACTGCAAAAACTTCGTCTTGCAACAAGATGGTACACCTCCTCTCATCCATTTGGCTGCGGGCAAATATCTAAATACACAGCTGCCTGTACTATGACTCGGCCGTGCAACTGCTGAAGATGACGTGTGATGCAAATAGCTACCACAATCACCAGACTTATCTCCTTGAGATTTTTTTTTATGGAGCTATGTCAAACGCGAGGTGTTTGCCCCGTCTCTGCCACAATCCTTGCCACAGTTACGGCAGTGAGTCTCAGCTGTGGTAGAGTCTGTCACCATTGATATATTGCACATGGTTTGAGATGAGTATGAATATAGTCTCGACGTTTCTCATGTGGCTGGAGTAGAAGTACCGTTTTGTTCGTATGAATTTTTGAAAATATGGAGTTTTTTGTTTTCTCCCTAAATTTAAATTTCTTCAGAGAAAGAAGTCCAGTAGTTGTTCTATGTCAAAAGACACACCTCCTTACGTTCGGTGTTCTCCGCATTGTTGGTCGCCATTCATGAACATTATTTCCCAACATAAAACTATTCCTCTGATCTGATTCTGCGCTATCTCAATGTGTTTTGGTATCAGTGTGATACGTTGTCATACGATCAATCCGCCCAATGTACCAAATCAAATTCCACAGGTAATGAAATGGAGGACGCGGAGCTGTACGTCACATCTAGCAGCCTGCAGCAGGAGTTCGTCTCTCAGGTGCTGGATGAGCTATGGCCGTCCCTCATCTGGCTGTCTGAGGAGGGCACCGTGCTGGACGTGGGCTGCGGTCCTGGTGACGTCACATTTCACGAGCTGCTTTCGCGCCTGCCACCAGATTTCACCGTCGTAGCTGCAGACATTTCTGCCAACATGCTCGCCAAGGCTTCCTCCAGGTTCTCAGGACCCCGTGTGCGCTTCTGTCAGCTGGACATTGGGACAGCCAACATAGAGGACACGCGCGTTTGGCAGCAAGGACCATTCTCAAAGGTTTTCTCCTTTTTCTGTCTGAACTGGGTGCAGGATCAAAGGTAAGCAACAATGCCTTCCAGTACCGATATATATTGCCGGAAAAAATGCAACACCCTCAGGGACTGTGTTCAGTGGCACCTAGATAGAGTACGTGCATACTGAAAGGATGAAGTGTTATTTATTTTTTTGTCCTGGCCATCGGCGATCAGGAGACCTGTCTGTGCACCCTCTGTTTTGAATCTGCAGTCAAAAAAGTGCTGAGTTTGCAACATTCATCCTATGGTACAACCATGATCCACAGACGAATACATACCACTCTTCCATTGCTTCAGTCACTTGAATGGGTTTACATTGTGGGCCTGCAGGAAGCTGGATGGACCCTATCGATGGATTCCTGCACATGTTGGGGTGAGTCTATCAGTGGCACGCTATTGCTTTCAGCATGGTCCATGGAGCATTCGAACACCCGTAGACCAGATTACGCACGTCCCTGCAGAATGGACGCACTTCAAAATTTACGCATTTAGGCGACGAGCAATGACCGATCGAACGTCATCTAGGGACGAAATGTGTGTGCACATTGCACCTGCTCTGTCACCAGGATTCACTGGGAATCGTATGGTTGCAGCGGGTCTAAGATATCGTGTGCCTCTGTCCAGACTCCCACCAACAACACCAAGCATGGCTACTCTGGTGTCGTGAAGTGTCGACTGGAGAGTGGAATGGCGCTCTCTTGTCGTCAGTGGTGAGAGCAGATTTCGTATGTATGTGAGTAAAGATGTATAGGTTTATGGCGCGGACCTGGCGAGCAGCCTATTGCACAATTCTCCACAGCAAAGTTCCCATCCCAGGCTTCATGGTATGGGGGACGATGAGTTAAAATTCGTGCCCACGTTGAAGTAACCAGTGCCCACTACATTACACAGGGTATTACCCTGAACTACTGCCATTTATTCGACAGGATGGTGGTGTACTTTTTCAGCAAGACAATGCACATCCACATACGACTGTTGCGATGCGACACGCTCTTTTTGGTGTAAAACAGCTGCCCTGATCAGCAACAACACCAGATCTCTAGTCAATTGAACACTTATGGGAATTGATGAAATCGGAATTTAATCGTTCTAAAGGGCCTGCAAGAACCACTGCTGAACTGAAAAAAAAAGGCACAAGATGCTTGGTAAAAACTATCGCAGGATTCCATTCGGCACCTGCATTGCCGCCAGGAGAGGAGGGTTACACTGTGTACTGATGCGACTGTTTGGACACCCTTTTTCTGTGACACGTGTGTTTCATGTAATGTGAATTTTTTGTCATTTACCCCTGCAATGGTGGTCTACCTGTCACCCCACTTGTCAATAAACTTACCTTAGTCCGTGAGGGTGTTGCTTCTTCCCGGCAGTGTTTTCGGAAAGAAGACAGCTATTTTGTTGAAAGCATCGATAAAGTGCATCGAAGGTACTGTACTGTGGCTGTACCATACCAGTAAAGTGATCCTCGTAGATACGAGGCATATGTCTTCCACAGCACTAATCGCACAGTAAACATGACCTTGTGAGTGAGTTCAGTGTTAGTCCATGCTATTTATTCAGAACCTGACATGTAAACATCTGGTTTGACTCAATGAAATCATGAGAGAACTACAGATAACTACAAGCAGGCTACGTAGTGTTAGTTCCACGCACAGTGACATCACTGTTTAGCATAACTGATGAACAACATTTTAAAAAGCATGTTTTTCCGAATAAACAGTTATCCTCTGTCTCCGACCTGTCACTGTTCAAAGTTTGTCAGTGATGCTCTCATATGCCCTTTATATTCGTAATACCCTCTACCTGTTGTAACAGGCACGAAGTGCGCTTTGAAACATTTCATCCATGGTACTAAGAAATAATAATGGTGCTTACTACGGAATTGCCAAGAGCATTGGCAAACAAAATAAAATCTTAATAAAGTAAATAAGTAATTCTAATACACAGCAAGTCACGTGTTCGTGCTATAGATGCAGATGGAAAGCTTAATGTTTTGGTTGGGAGGAGAGCCAACACCGTGATACTAGAGGAGTCCGAAAGGCACGCGTTTTAGCTCACGCAGGCTGGCGTGAGGTCTGGAACAGGACAAGAAAATTAGAATTTAGAAAAACGGACGTAGCTGTTGGAATACTTAGCTTTAATCCGTTCATGGTGAACGTCGGTCTCGACGGTACATGAATCACTATCAATAGTAACTGATAATGGCGCCTTGCTAGGTCGTAGCAAATGACGTAGCTGAAGGCTATGCTAAACTATCGTCTCGGCAAATGAGAGCGTAATTTGTCAGTGAACCATCGCTACCAAAGTCGGTTGTACAACTGGGGCGAGTGCTAGGAAGTCTCTCTAGACCTGCCGTGTGGCGGCGCTCGGTCTGCAATCACCGATAGTGGCGACACGCGGGTCCGACGTATACTAACGGACCGCGGCCGATTTAAAGGCTACCACCTAGCAAGTGTGGTGTCTGGCGGTGACACCACACTTTAACTAATGATCTTAACGAAGTAGCCAACTAATCTGCTGGTATCAGAGAGAGGATGTTGAAACTCTCGCGCGATGTGCATGCGCTGTAGGTTAGGTGGTTTTCATAGGCCAATTCGAGGTTATTTCCCGGCTTGATAGGCCTAAGGTGTCCTATATTAAATTATTCTTGTCGACTTCCCCTGTACCACTGTGGTACGTTGTAAAAAGTTATCGTTTAAACCCCGTGTATTGTGTGATATCTAAAGCATTATGTCAAATGGA
Organism: Schistocerca nitens; assembly: GCF_023898315.1. Taxonomy (NCBI): domain Eukaryota; kingdom Metazoa; phylum Arthropoda; class Insecta; order Orthoptera; family Acrididae; genus Schistocerca; species Schistocerca nitens. The sequence goes on along the minus strand of NC_064618.1, from coordinate 347,395,830 downwards.
TAAGAATAATGGGTGCAGTAGTCTTTAGGTATGCTCACTTTTTAGTAGGTCTGTGTGTGTTATGTTGCATTAGACATCGACATAAATTTCACAGAAGCTTTGTAGGTTTCGCCCAGCACATCTTTATGATTTTGCAAGTCTTTTCGTTACAGGGTTGCCTCCATTGTGGAAGATTCCATGTGTTAGAGGCCCTTTATACCTACATGGAAGCAGATGCATGTATCTGTATCTTTCCAAATATGTCTAGAGTCTGACTCCATGTCGCATACGCCTAGCTAATCACTGATCATTTCGAATTTCTATTCTCAATTTGTACTGTGTCTTGTGTCAGTCACGTCTTCTGTCGACATTGCTCTATTTCTAATTACAACTACCTTACCTTTGTATTACTCAGTGACATTTCTTGCCCTTTTTGTGGTTTCTTTAATTACTACTCTGTTATTAGGCGAATATGTGTCACTTACTCTTGAAATTCTACCCTACAGGCAGGCTCTACGAAACATCAGTAAACTCCTCAGTCCTGGTGGTGAAACAGTTTTGGTCATCGTGAGCTACAGTCCTATTTTTGCAGTGTTTGAGGCACTCGCGAAGACCTCTCGTTGGAGTTCATATATGGTGGTAAGTCACAAGCCAAATGTTTCAAAGAGATCGGGAATTGATTAATGGTGACAAAAGAGAATGAACTGCATTATGTTGAACTTGGTTAATTCTGTTTCGTTATATCAATCAACATACTTTGTTAAACACCTCATTGACTGAATGGCCTATGTTCCACAAAACATCATACACTACTGGCCATTAAAATTGCTACACCAAGAAGAAATGCAGATGGTAAACGGGTATTCATTGGACAGATATATTGCACTAGAACTGACATCTGATTACATTTTAACGCAATTTGGGTGCATAGATCCTGAGAAATCAGTACCCAGAACAACCACCTCTGGCCGTAATAACGGCCTTGATATGCCTGGGCATTGAGTCAAACAGACCTTGGATGGCTTGTGCAGGTACAGCTGCCCATGCAGCTTCAACACGATACCAAAGTCCATCAAGAGTAGTGACTGGCGTATTGTGACGAGCCAGTTGCTCGGCCACCGTTGACCAGACGTCTTCAGTTGGTGAGAGATCTGGAGAATGTGCTGGCCAGGGCAGCAGTCGAACATTTTCTGTATCCAGAAAGGCCCGTACAGGACCTGCAACATGCGGTCGTGCATTATCCTGCTGAAATGTAGGGTTTCGCAGGGATCGAATGAAGGGTAGACCCACGGGTCATAACACATCTGAAATTTAACGTTCACTGTTCAAGGTGTCGTCAATGCGAACAAGAGGTGACCGAGACGCGTAACCAATGGCACCCCATACCATCACGCCGGGTGATACGCCAGTATGGCGATGACGAATACACGCTTCCAATGTGCGATCACCGCAATGTCGCCAAACACGGATGCGATCATCGTGATGGTGTAAACAGAACCTGGATTCATCCGAAAAAATGACGTTTTGCCAGTCGTGCACCCAGGTTCGTCGTTGAGTACACCATCACAGGCGCTCCTGTCTGTGATGCAGCGTCAAGGGTAACCGCAGCCATGGTCTCCGAGCTGATAGTCCATGCTGCTGCAAACGTCGTCGAACTGTTCGTGCAGATGGTTGTTGACTTGCAAACGTCCCCTTCTGTTGTGTCAGGGATCGAGACGTGTCTGCACGATCCGTTACAGCCATGTGGATAAGATGCCTGACATCTCGACTGCTAGTGATACGAGGCCGTTGGGATCCAGCACGGCGTTCCGTATTACCCTCCTGAACCCACCGATTCCATATTCCGCTAACAGTCATTGGATCTCGGCCCATGCGAGCAGCAACGTCGCGATACGATAAACCGCAATCGCGATAGGCTAGAATCCGACCTTTATCAAAGTCGGAAACGTGATGGTACGCATTTCTCCTCCTTACACGAGGCATCACAACAACGTTTCACCAGGCAACGCCGGTCAACTGCTGTTTGTGTATGAGAAATCGGTTGGAAACTTTCCTCATGTCAGCACGTTGTAGGTGTCGCCACCGGCGCCAACCTTGTGTGAATGTTTTGGAAAGCTAATCATTTGCATATCACAGCATCTTCCTCCTGTCGGTTAAATTTCGCGTTTGTAGCACCTCATCTTGGTGGAGTAGCAATTTTAATGGCCAGTAGTGAGAGTCCTTAGAAAATGTAGTCCATCAACAAAGGATGTGTCTTACAAAACACTTGTTCGACCTATACTTGAGTATTGCTCATCAGTGTCGGTTCCGTACCAGATCGGGTTGACTGAGGAGATAGAGAAGATCCCAAGAAGAGCGGCGCGTTTCGTCACAGCGTTATTTGGTAAGCGTGATAGCGTTACGGTGGTGTTTAGCAAACGCAAGTGGCAGACTCTGCAAGAGAGGCGCTCTACCTGTCGAGGTTTCGAGAGGGTGCGTTTCTGGATGAGGTTTCGAATATATTGCTTCCCCCTAGTTATACATCCCGAAGAGATCACGAATGTAAAATTAGAGAGATTCGAGCGCGCACGGAGGCTTTCCGGCAGTCGTTCTTCCCGCGAGCAATAAGCGACTGCAACAGGGAAGGGAGGTAATGACAGTGGCACGTAATGTGCCCTCTTCCACACACCGTTGGGTGGCTTGCGGAGTATAAATGTAGATGTAGATGTACTGTAACAAAACCCCAGTGGTGGTTGTATTCCCAACCTCTCAAAACTAATTGTGAGCAGCCCTCTTGTTTAAGACGTACTTTATAAAGATTCCATTGAGGATAAAGTGAAGTGATAATGCGAAATTACAGCCCTCGGCATAGACCTTACAGTTAGGAATTTGCATAAATCGAAATGTGATGGATACTTTCTGAACAATATTTATTTGCATATGGTTTACTGTGTTGAAAGTATATCCCGATTACTGGCTGACTATATCTAACTTAATGCATTCAGGGGACAAAAGTCATGGGACACCTCCTTACATCGTGTCGACCTCCCGTTACCCAATGCAGTTGGTTGGGTTGGGTTGTTTGGGGGAAGAGAACAAACAGCGAGGTCATCGGTTTCATCGGATTAGGGAAGGATGGGGAAGGAAGTGGGCCGTGCCCTTTCAAAGAGACCATCCCAGCATCTGCCTGGAGCCCCGACGCAGTGCAGCAGCTCGACCTGGCATGGACTCAACACGTCGCTGGAAGTCCCCTGCAGAAATACTGACCCATGCTGCCTCTATAGCTGACCATAAGTGCGAAAGTGTTGCCGGCGCAGGATTTTGTGCGCGTATTGGCTTCTAGATTATGTCCCATAAAGGTTCGATGAGACTCTTGTCAGCCTATCTGGGTGACCAAACTATTCGCTCAAATTGTGCAGAATGTTCTTCAAACCTGTCATGAACAATTGTGGCCTGGTTGTCATGACTCATTGTCATCCATAAAAATGAACTCCATGAATGGCTGCAGATATCTCCCACTAGCCGAACAGAAACATTTCCAGTCAATGGTCAGTTCAGCTGGACCGGAGGACTCAGTCCATTCCATGTAAACACAGCCCACCCCATTATGGAGCCACCACCAGCTTCCACAGAGCCTCGTTGAGAAGTTGGGTCCAAGGCTTCGTGGGGTCTGTACCACATCTGAAACCTACCTCAGCTTTTACCAAGGTTTTCCAGTCGTCTTATGGCCAAACTATACGGTCGCCAACCCAGGAGAGGTTTTGCAGGCGAAGTCGAGCCCTTAGCAAAGGCACTCACATAGGTCATCTGCTGCGATAGCCCATTAACGCCAAATTTCACCGCACTATCGTAACGGATACGTTCTTCGTTCGTTTCACACTGGTTTATGCCTTTATTTCACGCAGTTTTGCTTGTCTGTTATCACTGACAACTCTACGTAAACGCCCGTGTTCTCGCTCGCCAAGTGAGGGCCGTCGGGCACTGCGTTGCCCGTGGTGAGAGGTAATGCCTGAAATTTGGCACTCTCGGCACAGTCTTGACACTACGGATCTTCGAATATTGAATTCCCTAACGATTTCCGATTTGTAATGTCCAAAGCGTCTATCTCCAGCTATCAGTCTGCGTTCAAAATCTGTTAGTTCCTGTGGTGCAGCCATAATCACGTCGGAAACCTTTTCATATGAAACAACTAGGTAGATATGATAGCTCCGCCAATGCACTGCCCTTTCATACCTTGTATAGGTGATACTACCGCCACCTGTATATGTGCATATCGGTGTCCAGTGAGTTTTGTCACCTCAGTGTATAGTGAAGACGCTAAACAGGAACACCGATTAGTTAAATACTCAGTTTTATGCGCAGATACATTAATTAAATAATATCTAAATTTTACTGTGAAAACCATGACCATTCTGTTTCCAAACTCAGGTGCAAGTTCAGGTGGACGGCAGTATAATCATTTTACTACTTGCTCATTTGAGAATTTTCACACTTTAATAAAGTACAGCGATAATTGCAATCTATATATCCCGCAGATATTGAGTGAAACAGTGACTGGCAGTTGGTGACTATCCCCAGATATTCAGTACTACTGCGACGAACTTGAGACAGGTGAACGTCATGGACTCCACGAGTGTGAAGTCGAAGTGAACTCCTCTGCCGGTACTGCGAATTAAGCTGTACGCTATAGAAGCGCTGACCCCTTCTTGATGACGGTGTCATCAGCACTCTCTCGCACTAGTATCTTACGGGCTCAAACGCATTGCAACGCCAAGTCAGTCCTTCCTCTATTGCTACCATCCCCTGATTCGATATGGACATTTCCACAACCAAATCTGAAATGCCCCTCTTATGGATTAACTTACGGCCTCGTGTTTGCTTCCCGCCAAACAGAGCCATTTGCCAGTTTCAAAATTAAGAAGCCCTGCCTCACCGCCCCCACCCCCACACCCCTCCCCTATCGTGAGGATTCCTGCAACTAGAGAATACCGCCACAATAGCACGCCTTCTTCAGAGGCCAATCACAACATTAACAGCTCCTCTGCAACCAAACAATACTGAATTCAGCGCTGCGCTCTTGACATCACACACGATTACGCCAATCGCTCACTCTCTCGCCTACGCCGTTAGCTTTGCAACTGAGGGCTTGAGAAATAAAGAAACAGCTGCTACGAGGCTAGACGTCGTGTTCTGTGGCCCACGAGCTCTATAAGCGCTAGAGGGCTATCTTCGATGGGGGCCCGCAAAACACGGAAAGTCGCCCACGCCTCCTGCGCATAGTGCCGCGGTACTCTCCAGCTAGGTATTTGGCTGTGCGACAACTTGCCGCACCACGGGACGGCAGCTACGGCCTCCGTTCTAAAATTCACAACCAGAGTGGCCGGTCCTTTCTCCCAGCCGGTCCCGTTTGGCCGTAGCGTTCTCTACTCACCGTCTCAAGTACAACGCGCTCATTAATTCGTATTCCCAAAAACATTTACAAATCAGTGTGCCCGTCACTGTGTTAATATAGGCAGGAAATAAAAATTGGAAGCAGCACCCTATTGCCAGTACAACGCTAGGCTAACAATATGCCCGTCCATATCCACATCCAGTGACGCATATGGTTGAGGATGACGCGACGATCGGTCGGTACCGTTGGGCATTCCGAGGCATATTTGGATGGAAAGAGATAGAGAGAGAGGGGGGGGGGGGGGGGAGACAGACAGACAGACAGTCTATGAACTACAAAATAACATTCTAATTTTGTTTGAATCTTATCTCTGCCATCTGACTATGCAAAGCTCTCTATTTTGTATTACTGTGAAGATCTCGGCCTTAATAATTACCAATTGCAACAAAGTTTGGTATGATTAGACTTTTCCAAGTGAAGTTATGGGGAGCAGGGTTAATAATGAGATTGAGTTATATTTTGTTCGCCGTCTTCTACGAGAGCCTATAAACTGTTTTTTCCGGTCATCCAGAAAGTGATGGAGAACTTGCAGCCTGCAAGTCCACATTCTTCATGTACTCACTGAAAGAAATGTTTCTACTCTCTATTTACTCAACGGGATCAGGAACTCTAATTACAAATGAAAGTTTTGAGTTCTGACATTCATATACTTGATAAAATTTCACATGCGCAGCATAGTAACAATCCTGCCAATAATAATAACAACATCTCTACCATAAACAGCACTACAAGTAGTTCAGAGGCGACCTCTATGATAAATTCCCACTAAGTGATCTTTCGCGCTGACTTCTGAAACTAAAAACTAAACTCCGTCTGAACAGGCCAGTGAGGCCCAACGGTAACGTCTGACCGCCGTGTCATCGTCAGCCTACAGGCGTCACTGGATGCGGATATGGAGGGGCATGTGGGCTGCGCACCGCTCTACCGGCCGTATGTCAGTCTACGTGACCAGAGAAGCTACTTCTCAATCAAGCAGCTCCTCAGTTTGCCTCGATCGATATTCTGCTCCTCTTCGAATTATGGCAGAATTAAACAACACTTCCAGCAGATCTTGAGTGAGTTTACACTCCTGGAAATGGAAAAAAGAACACATTGACACCGGTGTGTCAGACCCACCATACTTGCTCCGGACACTGCGAGAGGGCTGTACAAGCAATGATCACACGCACGGCACAGCGGACACACCAGGAACCGCGGTGTTGGCCGTCGAATGGCGCTAGCTGCGCAGCATTTGTGCACCGCCGCCGTCAGTGTCAGCCAGTTTGCCGTGGCATACGGAGCTCCATCGCAGTCTTTAACACTGGTAGCATGCCGCGACAGCGTGGACGTGAACCGTATGTGCAGTTGACGGACTTTGAGCGAGGGCGTATAGTGGGCATGCGGGAGGCCGGGTGGACGTACCGCCGAATTGCTCAACACGTGGGGCGTGAGGTCTCCACAGTACATCGATGTTGTCGCCAGTGGTCGGCGGAAGGTGCACGTGCCCGTCGACCTGGGACCGGACCGCAGCGACGCACGGATGCACGCCAAGACCGTAGGATCCTACGCAGTGCCGTAGGGGACCGCACCGCCACTTCCCAGCAAATTAGGGACACTGTTGCTCCTGGGGTATCGGCGAGGACCATTCGCAACCGTCTCCATGAAGCTGGGCTACGGTCCCGCACACCGTTAGGCCGTCTTCCGCTCACGCCCCAACATCGTGCAGCCCGCCTCCAGTGGTGTCGCGACAGGCGTGAATGGAGGGACGAATGGAGACGTGTCGTCTTCAGCGATGAGAGTCGCTTCTGCCTTGGTGCCAATGATGGTCGTATGCGTGTTTGGCGCCGTGCAGGTGAGCGCCACAATGAGGACTGCATACGACCGAGGCACACAGGGCCAACACCCGGCATCATGGTGTGGGGAGCGATCTCCTACACTGGCCGTACACCACTGGTGATCGTCGAGGGGACACTGAATAGTGCACGGTACATCCAAACCGTCATCGAACCCATCGTTCTACCATTCCTAGACCGGCAAGGGAACTTGCTGTTCCAACAGGACAATGCACGTCCGCATGTATCCCGTGCCACCCAACGTGCTCTAGAAGGTGTAAGTCAACTACCCTGGCCAGCAAGATCTCCGGATCTGTCCCCCATTGAGCATGTTTGGGACTGGATGAAGCGTCGTCTCACGCGGTCTGCACGTCGAGCACGAACGCTGGTCCAACTGAGGCGCCAGGTGGAAATGGCATGGCAAGCCGTTCCACAGGACTACATCCAGCATCTCTACGATCGTCTCCATGGGAGAATAGCAGCCTGCATTGCTGCGAAAGGTGGATATACACTGTACTAGTGCCGACATTGTGCATGCTCTGTTGCCTGTGTCTATGTGCCTGTGGTTCTGTCAGTGTGATCATGTAATGTATCTGACCCCAGGAATGTGTCAATAAAGTTTCCCCTTCCTGGGACAATGAATTCACGGTGTTCTTATTTCAATTTCCAGGAGTGTATATGCCAGTTAGGAAGTTATTTGTGCAGGATAGGCTAGGCTAACAATTATTATTAACCCTACTCCCCATAACTTCACTTGGAAAAGTCTAATCATACCAAACTTTGTTGCAATTGGTAATTATTAAGGCCGAGATCTTCACAGTAATACAAAATAAAGAGCTTTGCATAGTCAGATGGCAGAGATAAGTTTGAAACAAAATTAGAATGTTATTTTGTAGTTCAGAGACTGTCTGTCTGTCTGTCTTCCCCCCCCCCTCTCTCTATCTCTTTCCATCCAAATATGCCTCGGAATGCCCAACGGTACCGACCGATCGTCGCGTCATCCTCAGACCATATGCGTCACTGGATGTGGATATGGACGGGCATATTGTTAGCCTAGCCAACTGTTGCCAACAGTTTGGGCCCGCATCTCGTGGTCGTGCGGTAGCGTTCTCGCTTCCCACGCCCGGGTTCCCGGGTTCGATTCCCGGCGGGGTCAGGGATTTTCTCTGCCTCGTGATGGCTGGGTGTTGTGTGCTGTCCTTAGGTTAGTTAGGTTTAAGTAGTTCTAAGTTCTAGGGGACTTATGACCACAGCAGTTGAGTCCCATAGTGCTCAGAGCGATTTGAACCAACAGTTTGGCAGAGCGGATGGTCACCCATCCAAGTGCTACCCCAGTCCGACAGCGCTTAATTTCGGTGATCTGACGAGAACCGGTGTTACCACTGCGGCAAGGTCGTTGGCTTGCCCTGACTCCTGATAATCAAAAGTAATTTCTCGCCACAAAAGTGGAAAATACTCTCACCACTTGCCACGCCGTTTTGTTGTGATTGTGGGCGACACACAAACTTCCTATTTGTATCGAAAACATGCATTTAGCAGCAGCCTGGCTGTGACGTCATCCGAAGCATAGCGTAAGCCGGCGTTATAGCTCTCAGGCCGTATTCATAGACCATAGTTAACACAGACTGCGCGTGACGTCATTACACTGAAAACAAACTCTAAGTTACCTGACTCGCGGCAGGACGCAGAGTTTCTGTTACTACGCACTCTTTCGAGTGGAGTTGACACTTATAGTTTTTCTCGTTTATAGCTGCAATCAAGCACTGATTTTAACAAGGAAACACTATATCTTAATGCTTTTACACGTGAAGTAGCGCACTTAATCTGATTTCGCCGAAATTCCTAGTATTAATGCAATGGATATCATTTCGACATGTGGCCAGGTGAAACATACTGACAGTACTGTTTACAAGCAACAGAATGACAAGTCTTCGGTGTGTGTGAAATCTTATGGGACTTAACTGCTAAGGTCGTCAGTCCCTAAGCTTACACACTACTTAACCTAAATTATCCTAAGGACAAATACAGACACCCATGTCCGAGGGGGGACTCGAACCACCGTCGGGACCAGCCGCACACTCCATGACTGCAGCGCCTTAGACCGTTCGACTAATGAAAATAGAATTACATACGCATGTGGCGGCATCTACAGCTGCAGAAGTTAAGTCACCTACAGCTGAACTGTAGCTTTTGTGTTTGTTTGGATGAAATAAATGAATGAATTTGAATCCCATTCTATAAACATCCTCTGTATTTTTCTTAAACTCCGTTGCCGACAAGTGGGAAATTAATGTCTTGTATTTGTGTGTAACTCAGACCATCAGTTTCTAAATACCTGTGCCCTAAAAAAGTGTTATCATCTTAATTTTTTAGAGGGCTGGACTATTTTTTGGCATTACGGAAGCGTCCGATTCCACTCGTCTGCTTTGACACATGACGTCATCAATATTGTGGAAACGGCTTCTTCCACCGTATACTAAATAACGACAGTGACGTCACTACAAACAAAAGCCAAGAAACGGTTACAAAAATAGAAATGAGACAATAACGCTTCACTCAAAAATTAAAATGAAACTAACGAGACAACCGCAGAAAGTTGGGAGTTTAATGCGGGGACAAGCTACATATACAATAATAAAAACAACACCAGACCATACCAAACAAATAATATCAAAAAATTTAAATTACAGCATTCCGCAACAAAACCACAGGAATCGGACATTTCCCTTGACCTACATAGCTCAGCTGCAGCTACTGATACCAAAAAACAAACACGTAGAACTCTGAAACGTGGAATCAAAAACCAAAATACTCCTTATTCGCTACATCAATTAAAACACAATCAATTGCCATAAATATACAACACACATGACTATACAATAAAACCAAAACAAAAATTTCTTACCAAGGAAAGCCAGAAGTACCATCTAGATACACACACACACAACACACACCTCCGCGTAGACAACGCCACGTCAGAAACTTCACACCTAACGTATTGACCAATTAGAACGAACATCTGCAAAAACTGTGTGACAGAGACTAAATCATCACACATCTCAGAACGTAATGATACACTCGTGAACTTTATTTTCATATCCATACCTAACGAAAAAGCAATAAAGAAAAATTAAACTTCTTTCCGCACAACAAACACCAAACTAATAGGACGTAACAAAAGTGCCAAACACATGAACAGAAAAGAACCTTAATCACTCAGTGAAAACGCTTCCACAACCCACGTTAGCGCACCAACTACCTAAACTCAAAACCACGTTAGCACGATGACAACCAAAACTCAAATGAACCCAATATCACAAGTTAAACTCAGCATGTCCACGTCCACCACCAGAGGGCACCATCAAATTCAACAAGACGAGGTCTACAAAGACAACCAACACAAAAACTCTGCGCCGTAATGATGTCAAACACCACACAATTACGTCATGAATCAAAGCAGACGGGTGGAATCGGACGCTTCGTTCACCCTCTTTTTTTCTTCTTCTTCTCCCTCATACAGAGTATCCACTGCAGCCAAAATGAGACTAAATAAAGTTGATTCTATAAATATCTGTGTTAAATGATAGTGTTATAAGTTTTATAGTATAAGGATATAAGTTTTGCATAAGTGCTGTTTTCCTGTGATAAATTAAGTGTTCGTATTATTACCATTAGTACTTTCATTTTTCTTTTGTGTTAACCGCTGATTTTAGAATTTTGTTCAACATTTTGGCATCAGGTCAGGAAGTGAAAATGTTGTCATCAGAAATGTACTCCCCCCAGACGCTTGACCAGAAAAAACTGCAACCTCTTTCATACATAATATAGCCTATTGCAGATCCTAAAGATTTTACCATACTGATAATGATCCTGTTCAAAAAAGGCTGTTTACCTTACTCTTCAGAGAGAGCTGTTAATCTATAAGAAATATACAGTAATATTAAGACAAACAGTGCTATCAAGCTCGATTAATGTCTGTATAAAGTGTTTAGAGTGTACATTGCTGTACATGTAAATGGTGTTTTTTTGTGGGGAGGGTAGGTGTCGGACATTGGTGTTGGCATATTTTCACTCTGCTGTAAATGAGTCCACTGGGCAGGGCTCTTTAAGTACATGAAGTGTTTGAACATGTGTAGTAAATAGTGTCTATGTACCAGAAGTGAGTAGCAAGATCAATGTGTCTAGCAGGTAACTACACATCGTGCTGTCCATGTAAATGGTGTTTTTTTGTGGGGAGGGTAGGTGTCGGACATTGGTGATGGCATATTTTCACTTTGCTGTAAATGAGTCCTCTGGGCATGCCTCTTTAAGTACATGAAGTGTTTGAACATGTGTAGTAAATAGTGTCTATGTACCAGAAGTGAGCAGCAAGGTCAATGTGTCTAGCAGGTAACTACACATCGTGCAGAATGTTTTTTAAGGCTCTTGGAATTCTTACTACCCGATACCAGTACTCGTTAATGGTTTTTCTTACGACAGCAAAAACAAGTTTCAGCTGAATTGTATTGTACTTAACACGATACAAGGCTATCAAAATCATTTTCATGTGCTCTTTGCATTCTTGCTTAGTGTTCCGAGAGGAGTAATGGGATCTGCTGCAAAGCTATGGTACTCATCAAGCTCCCATCCAACATAAAGAAAGAAACTGGTAATTTCTACTAATTCAAAACAAAACTATTCTTAAATCGGGCATTCTTTTTGTTACTTGAAGAAGTAGATTCAATAATTAAAAAGTTCTGTTGGTTACTGAGTAGTTATGAATGTGTATTATAAAGCTATATGTTAAACAGTAATGCACTTCAAACAAGACTTAATTTTTGCAGCTACAAATAACTATTTAGTTTGAAAAATTCAAGTGTAATCAAGTTAGTATTCAGCTGCCAGAGGGAGGCAAACAGCAAGTATTTAGTGTAACTGTGGATGCTGCACCTCTTTTCAGGGTACCAACTTTCTTTTTACTCCAGTTAATTGGCTGCTGGAGATATGACTATAGCTAGGCAGCATAGACATAGGTACATTTATGTTAATACAGACTGTCTACAGTTTGCTTGTTGTAACTATAGATCTTGTCTCACTCCACATCGCTGACGGTTCTCCATCTACAGTGTAATTTCGTTAGAGATCAAATTTTATGCTTCGTATTGGGAGCATAACTAGTGACCTTCATATATGCCCAGAGAAGTCTTCTTTTGACCCTATACACTTCACAAACGGATAAAAACCTCAATTGTGAAAGGGAACTATTTCAAAATCCTTGCAGAGGTATTTCCAAGAGTTGAAAGATGATGAATGGCTAAGATTTTGAGACGACATATTGTTAATATCTAACTCACTACATAAATATAATCAATGTTTTGTAATATATTGCGCTTTCTTTCTTGATATCGTTCCGGTATCTGTACCGGATTACGCAAAAGTCAGAAAATATATCCGCTTGTTTTGTATAAATACCTGACATTATGCACTTAAACGAGTTTCCTTTCTTACAAAAGCATACTAAAATATCTCACACATATTCTTGTGGAATAGTTGGGAAACAAATGCTATGCGTGAAATTGTTCTTTTGTCTTTCGCTCCTACGGAAGCGGTGAACTAGAAGAATGCACAAAAGAAAAGAAAAACAAAAAAAGCAAGTATTCACTAAAGAACAATGATTCAGTCGCTTCTTAAAAAGAACTGTGAATACATTTCAAACTGACCACGTGTAGAAACGCTAACCATTGCTTTAATATCAGGAACTTCGGAGAAACTAGGTTAACTGCACTACTACATGAAGAGATAACCGATCACACGTCTAACAGTAGTACTACAGTTTGTTGAATCGTGAAGATCAACGCCTGATTTCAGCTGTAAATGAGAAAAACTGTAAATGTAGTTCCACTTCACACAGCTCGTAATGACAAGAACTCGGCTTTCTGCCCCGAGTCACGTGATTTAGATGTTGTTTTCAAGCCTTAACACGGCAGAGATAGGGACATGCGCAGTCTGTGCTATGTATGGTCTATGGCCGTATTTATGTGTGGGCGCAGCGGAAGGAAGAAGGGAATATTTGTCGTTATCTGCTGTATGCCCAAGTAGCAGCAGCTAAATGGGCGCTTCCTTGGACACACATTATTTCTTATAACTCTCTCGTGATTCAGTTTACAATCTTCGCAATTTTTGTATGAATGGAGTTAAGTAGGCTTTAATTACAGAAGAAAGTTTTAGCTCGATTGCATTTAAACTTTGCCCGCTAGAATGTTTAGAACGGAACCGATAGTAGAACATGACCTCTGAACTACAACTTTAAAGAGACCTTGTATTGATTGGTATTTGCGTATAAGTCTTAAAACTTGTTATAGCTTTATTATTTGATGGGTATAGTCAAGTGCTGTAAGCAGAGCTGTCTCTCATTAATATAACTTATACTTAGTCGACTACAAATAGGGACGTTTTTGTTCCAAATCTAGTTTTCAGTAGATTACTTGAAAACTATTAGAGGTAGCTTAATGGGGTCACATAGTTAACGTTTTTGTATCAAACTCAAGCATCTTACGAATTTTCATATTTCTGAGTCTAATACACTACTGACCATTAAACTTGCTACACCACGAAGATGACGTGCTACAGGATCGACAGGAATAAGATACTGTAATATGAAAATGATTAGCTTTTCAGAGCATTCACACAAGGTTGGCGCCGGTGGCGACACCTACAACGTGCTGACATGAGGAAAGTTTCCAACCGATTTCTCATACACAAACAGCAGTTGACCGGCGTTGCCTGGTGAAACGTTGTTGTGATGCCTCGTGTAAGGAGGAGAAATGCGTACCATCACGTTTCCGACTTTGATAAAGGTCGGATTGTAGCTTATCGCGATTGCGGTTTATCGTATCGCGACGTTGCTGCTCGCATTGGCCGAGATCCAATGACTGTTAGCGGAATATGGAATCGGTGGGTTCAGGAGGGTAATAAGGAGCACCGTGCTGGATCCCAACGGCCTCGTATCACTAGCAGTCGAGATGTCAGGCATCTTATCCACATGGCTGTAACGGATCGTGCAGACACGTCTCGATCCCTGACACAACAGAAGGGGACGTTTGCAAGTCAACAACCATCTGCACGAACAGTTCGACGACGTTTGCAGCAGCATGGACTATCAGCTCGGAGACCATGGCTGCGGTTACCCTTGACGCTGCATCACAGACAGGAGCGCCTGTGATGGTGTACTCAACGACGAACCTGGGTGCACGAATGGCAAAACGTCATTTTTTCGGATGAATCCAGGTTCTGTTTACACCATCACGATGATCGCATCCGTGTTTGGCGACATTGCGGTGATCGCACATTGGAAGCGTGTATTCGTCATCGCCATACTGGCGTATCACCCGGCGTGATGGTATGGGGTGCCATTGGTTACGCGTCTCGGTCACCTCTTGTTCGCATTGACGGCACTTTGAACAGTGGACGTTACATTTCAGATTTGTTACGACCCGTGGCTCTACCCTTCATTGGATCCCAGCGAAACCCTACATTTCAGCAGGATAATGCACGACCGCATGTTGCAGGTCCTGTACGGGCCTTTCTGGATACAGAAAATGTTCGACTGCTGCCCTAGCCAGCACATTCTCCAGATCTCTCACCAACTGAAAACGTCTGGTCAATGGTGGCCGAGTAACTGGCTCGTCACAATACTCCAGTCTCTACTCTTGATGAACTGTAGTATCGTGTTGAAGCTGCACGGGCTGCTGTACCTGTTCACGCCATCCAAGCTCTGTTTGACTCAATGCCGAGGCGTATGAAGGCCGTTATTACGGCCAGAGGTGGTTGTTCTGGGTACTGATTTCTCAGGATCTATGCACCCAAATTGCGTGAAAATGTAATCACATGTCAGTTCTAGTATAATGTATTTGTCCAATGAATACCCGTTTATCATCTGCATTTCTTCTTGGTGTAGCAGTTTTAATGGCTAGTAGTGTATTTAGCGCCTTCAGTTTTTCGTAAAAACACTGATTTTGACCAAAATATTGCTCCGAGACTTGTAACAGTTGATTGGGACGTACATATGCATATTCTGAACAATTTTTGGATCTCTAGCTTTATTATCTAGCAGAATTTGTTTTTCTTTAAAAAATGTATGTAGGGAAACATATTCAACTGATCACTCTGAGATATAACAGTTTAAACATCAATATACTGAAGCATATACTGACAGAGTTTGAGAAAGCTACTTTAATTTTTAATGTCATCCTCAGATTATGGTACAGCACTTGTATGTTACGCAGAGACGCTAGTAGCAGTGAACTGGCTATGTCCTGGTACACTTGCTTGCCTCTGTATCTCTCAAATGAGGAGCGCCGGAACAAAACCCGATATATCCACGTTTGCTGTATACGCGTGTTTGAGCTGTAGGGGGGGGAGATACGGGAGTAATACCTGCTGCCACAAAATAATTTTCAGCACAACGCGACATCAAGTGTTTTATGGTGTATATCTTCTTTTTATAGCTTGTGGAGCCATTTAGAGATCACTATTCGTTACTTTCTGTATTAGCAGCAAATGCGAATTTATCGGTTTTTGTTCCGGCGTTCCGCAAATGATACAGCGCTGGTTTCGTCACAAAGTCATAAAATTAAATGGTTCAAATGGCTCTGAGCACTATGGGACTTAACATCTGAGGTCATCAGTCCCCTAGACTTAGAACTACTTAAACCCAACAAACCTAAGGGCATCACGCACATCCATGCCCGAGGCAGGATTCGAACCTCCGACCGTAGCAGCAGTGCGGTTCATCTACATCTACATCTACATTTATACTCCGCAAGCCACCCAACGGTGTGTGGCGGAGGGCACTTTACGTGCCACTGTCATTACCTCCCTTTCCTGTTCCAGTCGCGTATGGTTCGCGGGAAGAACGACTGTCTGAAAGCCTCCGTGCGCGCTCTAATCTCTCTAATTTTACATTCGTGATCTCCTCGGGAGGTATAAGTAGGGGGAAGCAATATATTCGATACCTCGTCCAGAAACGCACCCTCTCGAAACCTGGACAGCAAGCTACACCGCGACGCAGAGCGCCTCTCTTGCAGAGTCTGCCACTTGAGTTTGTTAAACATCTCCGTAACGCTATCACGGTTACCAAATAACCCTGTGACGAAACGCGCCGCTCTTCTTTGGATCTTCTCTATCTCCTCCGTCAAACCGATCTGGTATGAATCCCACACTGATGAGCAATACTCAAGTATAGGTCGAACGAGTGTTTTGTAAGCCACCTCCTTTGTTGATGGAATACATTTTCTAAGGACTCTCCCAATGAATCTCAACCTGGTACCCGCCTTACCAACAATTAATTTTATATGATCATTCCACTTCAAATCGTTCCGCACGCATACTCCCAGATATTTTACAGAAGTAACTGCTACCAGTGTTTGTTCCGCTATCATATAATCATACAATAAAGGATCCTTCTTTCTATGTATTCGCAATACATTACATTTGTCTATGTTAAGGATCAGTTGCCACTCCCTGCATCAAGTGCCTATCCGCTGCAGATCTTCCTGCATTTCGCTACAATTTTCTAATGCTGCAACTTCTCTGTATACTACAGCATCATCCGCGAAAAGCCGCATGGGACTTCCGACACTATCTACTAGGTCATTTAGATATATTGTGAAAAGCAATGGTCCCATAACACTCCCCTGTGGCACGCCAGAGGTTACTTTAACGTCTGTAGACGTCTCTCCATTGATAACAACATGCTGTGTTCTGTTTGCTAAAAACTCTTCAATCCAGCCACACATCTGGTCTGATATTCCGTAGGCTCTTACTTTGTTTATCAGGCGACAGTGCGGAACTGTATCGAACGCCTTACGGAAATCAAGAAAAATAGCATCTACCTGGGAGCCTGTATCTAATATTTTCTGGGTCTCATGAACAAATAAAGCGAGTTGGGTCTCACACGATCGCTGTTTCCGGAATCCATGTTGATTCCTACATAGTAGATTCTGGGTTTCCAAAAAACGACATGATACTCGAGCAAAAAACATGTTCTAAAATTCTACAACAGATCGACGTCAGAGATATAGGTCTATAGTTTTGCGCATCTGCTCGACGACCCTTCTTGAAGACTGGGACTACCTGTGCTCTTTTCCACTCATTTGGAACCTTTCGTTCCTCTAGACACTTGCGGTACACGGCTGTTAGAAGGGGGGCAAGTTCTTTCGCGTACTCTGTGTAGAATCGAATTGGTATCCCGTCAGGTCCAGTGGACTTTCCTCTGTTGAGTGATTCCAGTTGCTTTTCCGGGCTGAAGCGCCTAGAACCGCTCGGCCACAACGGCCGGTCACAAAGTCATCATCGAGATCACTTTGATGTAAGCGGCGTGCAGAATTGCCGGCCACGTTTCATCATCTTGAATGATCTCGATGCCGATAATGTATTAAACTCTAATCTTCTTTCCCACCCATTTTCACACTGTACCTTATTAAGTGCTATATTTCATAGTTAGCCTGTAAATGGATCTGTTATATCCCTCTTTCATTTTATTTCCATTCCCACGCCTTCCTCTCTCTTCTTTAAAGCCTCTTAGATGATGTTTTCGCCGTCCAATCGAGATATTGGCATGTTATAGGGAAACTAGTATGATGCATCAATCTTGTTTTATTTCTTTCCGATCGGCAACCGTTTCCTTTTCCCTGCCATGGCTTGAATAATTCCTGTGGTTTGTGACTGTCTGAGTTAACCATTGCAACTGTATCAGTAGAGGCCAGAGAAGTTTCATTTCATCACAGTAAAGCAGTGCAAACCTCACAGACTCTTTTCCGTAGATATCCACTAACATAGAGTGCTGTAAACCTTGGACTTTCACGCCTCATTGATTCGTTCAGTTGGCTAGGTCCACGGAACGGGTTCGTCTGCCACCGTTTAAAAACAGAGGCCCCAGTCCCAATGGTTATCCACTTCTGGTTTCTTAAGCCCCAGTCCCAATGGTTATCCACTTCTGGTTTCTTCCGGTCATCAAATTGTGAACATCTCTGTTCTTTGGAACGTTGTCCATCATAAATTCAGGTCTCTTTATGTAGTTCTAAATGCTTATTGCAATGAAGCACCCAGCATGCTTATATAGATTTAGCAAACACTAATGTTTTAGGTGAAGGTCGCGTTTTTATTCCAATAAAATTTTTGTGTAATACACAAACTTGTTATTGCGCTTTGTTCATGGCTGAATCAAATCGCTTGTCCTCAATATGTCCGATTTCGTTAAGGTCAGGCGACTTTTGGTAGAGTACATAATACCAATGATATTTCTCGGATGTAATACGATTTACCAATAATCAGTGATAGGCCGTTGTGCTAGTCTGAAGTACTTAAAGTTCCCTAGTTAATCTGTTGCCTTCATCGATTTTCCCACAACATCTGCATACGATTCTTCTTAGTTTATCGTGCTTTCACTGTCATATATCTTTTAGGTTGGACTTGTCCTCTGTTCGGTACCAACCACCAGGTTTGATTTATCCTTAGGGAACATTCCTATTAGGTTAGGCTAAATTTACTAAATAAAATGAAGCCCTATACCAATGGTAACATTAACAAGAAAAGGGTTTTGTCAAAAATATCGTGTTTTTACGTTTGATTCTGAACTTGATTTTTAATTTCAGTAAACATGTATGACTGCATAGTGCTAATATTCCTGAAAAAAAAAAAACAACTAACCCGTGTGTCTATAGTAGTATTTGATGTGTATCGATAATTATCAGGTCTTTTTTCCAGCTGTAGTGGACTTTAGTTTCAATACTTTGTGAACACCTGTAACCCGAGTTCTTTCTTGTATTGGTATAGTACACTATATGATCAAAAGTCGAGGCGTCGTTTGGTATTTACCAGCGTGATATGTGGCTTATGAGCACTGTCACAGTGCTTGCAGTGGATCCTGATGTAGTTTGGAGTTCCTGTGTGATGGTCTGGATAGATGTCTGTCTATTACACATTACGAACCTCTTCAACTGTCGGCGGTCTGTCAGTCAACAAAATGGTTCAAATGGCTCTGAGCACTATGGGACTTAACATCTGAGGTCATCAGTCCCCTAGAACTTAGAACTACTTAAACCTAACTAACCTAAGGACATCACACACATCCATGCCCGAGGCAGGATTCGAACCTGCGACTCTAGCAGTCGCGCGGTTCCGGACTGCAGCGCCTAGAACCGCGTGGCCACCGCGGTAGGGTGTCAGTCAACACACGAGGTCGGCCAACAGGCTTTTGTGCTGTACGTGTCCCTTCACGTTTCCATTTCACTATCGTATCGGAAACCGAGGATCTAAGGATGTTTAGGAGTGTGGAAATCTCGCGTACAGACGTATAACACAAGTGACACCCAATCACCTGACTACGTTCGAAGTCCGTGGGTTCTGCGAAGCACCAAATTCTGCTCTCTCACGATGTCTAATGACTACTGAGGTCACTGATATGGAGTACCTGGCAGTAGGTGGCAGCACAATGCACCTAATATGAAAAATGTATTTGTTTCTGGGTGTTCGGATACTTTTGATCACATAGTGTATGTAGTAACTCCCTTCTTTCGTGCTTTGGGGGAATGAGAAGCAGTACGAAATTATTCATCCCTCAATAGTCCCCAGAGGTTGTATTTTAATCCTCATTTGAAGTGCCTTTGCTGGTGAGTATGGTAAGAAATTTCATTGATGATTTCTCGTGCGCGCGCGCGCGCGCGTGTGTGTGTGTGTGTGAATTAATGTATAGAGTCAATGTTTATCCAAGGATGAATGCAATACATCGTATAGTAGCAGAGCAACTTTATGATAAATATCCATTTGATTTAATAGTATATGATCTGCTCTTGGCTTTACGCCCTTCCAGATTCTGCTTTCCCTTTTAATTTCTGGAAATTCAGTGATCAGAGCCACCAAGCTTTGAAAATATTTGCTTGTCAAACGGAATCCAGAAAAGACTAGTTTGCTCTGCAGTTATGATAAATCCTCAAAGAGTCGATCTAACTGTGTTGAGGTGTCGAAGCCATACCGATTTCCATTGCCCACTTTTTAAATGTTTGGCTATTAATTTCCCAGTGATTTCACTCGTGGTTGCACGCACAGTGAACGACGATATAGTAAAAAGGAGATGGGTAAATCTCTATCTCCGTCTACCGAGAGAACCAAGTGTTTAAACGAGTCTTGTAATACGGCAAAGGAGATAATTTAATCAATAACTGCAGTCGGTGAAAGAAGGGAAAGAATCCTACATCTTTCTTCCCCACACCCTACCGAAGTATAATCACTAAAATAAACGTGTGGACTTATTTTTACCCGTTTCATGGTTCTTGGGTTCGTGGGTGATGGTATGTATCATTTAGGACTTGATCTGGTTACCCCCACTATACATAGTAGCTATCTCTTTAATTAGAATTGTCTATCATGGCTGCTGGGCAGATTATACGATGTACTCAGCTGTGAGAATCAAAATATTAATTAGCGTAACACTGTACGGGCAACGTGTCACAACCCTAGGATATGAATAGAAACGTTACTGAATATCACCAATATTTGCAACAAGCAATATTTTGGTCTGTTACAGGACTACCGCCAGTTTGTGACTCCCTACCAGTTCATAGAAGATCCCGAGAGAAAAATGAGGAATTACCTGCAGGAGGTCGGATTCACTGTAAAAACATGCCGCGATGTGAGAGACGTCACATACACCTCGAAGGACGAGAGAAATGTAATAAGTAAGTCGACAACAATGGCACTCGAAAATCTCGAGAGGGATCCAGAGAGACTTTTGTGAAGAAGAAGTAGTGTGAAATATGCGATGGAAACGTTGGAAAATGGAAGTCGGTCAATTCAATTCAAATGAATTTTCTTGTGCACGATAGAATTGTCGGGAACGAGAGTCTCATTCTCGCAATATAAACATGAATGTTGTTCAATGAGAATATAAATGAGGACTGATACCAAAATAGCCGGCAGGGGTGGCCGAGCGGTTCTAGGCGCTACAGTCTGGAACCGCGCGACCGCTACGGTCGCAGGTTCGAATCCTGCCTCGGGCATGGACGTGTGTAATGTCCTTAGGTTAGTTAGGTTTAAGTAGTTGTAAGTTCTAGGGCACTGATGACCTCAGAAGTTAAGTCCCATAGTGCTCAGAGCCATTTTTTTGATACCAAAATAAACATTATGAAAAACTAGCATCTATAATTCTACCACTGGTAACATGCACAAGCATTAAAATGTTCACGGAATTCAGGAAGTTGTAGCCAATTTCTTGTTCCATTTCTTATCGAATCCTGATTGGTTGATTGGTTGATTTGGGGAAGGCATACAAACATCGGTTTCATTGGTACCATAGGATTAGGGAAGAATGGGGAATGAAATAAGGCATGTCCTTTCAAAGGAACCATCCCGGCATTTTCCAGAAGCGATTTAGGGAGGTCATGGAAAACCTAAATCAGGATGGCCAGACGCGTGTTTGAACTGTTGTCCTCCCGAATGCGAGTCCAGTGTGATAACTATTGCGCCACCTCGCTCGGTCGAACCTCATTAATGAATACGTTTACACTACTACAAACCTACACTTTGGAGATAGTTCAGTTTTTTCTCTCGTTTGGGGCTATTAGACGTAGCATCCAGTGACTACACTAAGGTGACAAAGATCATGGGACAGCAATATACACCTATGCAGATGGCGGTAGTATCGCGTACACAAAGTATAAGAGGGCAGTAAACTGGCGGAGTTCTCAGTTGTGCTCAAGTGATTCATGTAAACAGGTTTCCGACGTGATTACGGCCGCACGGCGCGAATTGGCGGACTTTGAGCACGGAATGCTACTTGGAGCTAGAAGCATGGGACATTCCAAATCGGAAATCGTTAGGGAATCCAATAATTCGAGATGAACAGTCTCAAGAGTGTGCCGAGAATACCAAATACAGACATTATCTCTCACCACGGAGAGCGCAGTGGCCGACAGCCTTCACTTATCGACCGAGAGCAGTGGAGTTTACGTAGAGTTGTCAGTGATAACAGACAAGCAACACTGCGTAAGTAATCTGCAGAAATTAATGTGGGACATACGACAAACATATCTCTTAGGGCAGTGCAGCGAAATTTGGTATTAACGGGCTATGGCAGCAGACGACCGACGCAAGTGCCTCTGCCAACAGCCCTACATCGCCGTAGCGCCTCTCCTCGGCTAGTGATCATGTCGGTTGGAACCAAGACGAATGGAAAACTGTGACCTTGTCAGATGTGTTCCGATTTCAGTTGGTAAGAGGTGATTGTAGGGTTCGAGTGTGGCGCAGACCCCACGAAACCATGGACCCAAGTCTTCAAAAACGTACTGTGCAAGTTGGTGGTGGTTCCATAATGGTATGGTCTGTATTTACATGGAATGGACTGGTTCCTCTGGTCCAGCTGAACCGATATTTGGCTGTAAATAGTTACGTTCTGTTATTTGGAGACCATTTGCAGCCGTTTTTGGACTTAATGTTCCCAAACAACGATGGAATTTTTATTGGTGACAATCCGCCATGTCACCGGACCACAGTTATTTGCGATTGGTTTGAAGAACTCTCTGGACAATTCGAGCGAATGATTTGGCCACCAAGGTCGCCCGACATCCGTCGAACGATTGTGGGACGTAATCGAGAGGTGAATTCGTGCACAAAATCCTGCACCGGCAACACTTTCGCAATTATGGACTGCCATAGAGGCAGCACAGTTCAATATTTCTGCAGGAGACTTCCAACGACTTTCTGGTTCTATGAAACGTCTAGTTGCTGCACTACGCCGGGCAGAAGGAGGTTCGACAAGCTACAAGAAGCTATTCTATGACTTTTGTCACCTCAGTGTCTAAGGCATTTATTGAAGCCCTTTCTTCCGACCAAAAGAGGCATTCCTTCTCTAAGGGAACGCCTTCTCTCTTCTGTCCAGCCATTGTTCTGCTTTTGCTCGTCGTGCAAGCCCTTAAAGTTGTTAACGAGAGATTTGTGCTTTGATCATTTAGAAATCCCACCTGATCCATTTCGGTGCACTTCAGGTTCCTTCTTACTTCCATGAACCATTTATCAGAGACTTCAGGAATGTTATCCAGTACATTCAAAATCTGTTTCTTTAGTCGGTTTGCAGCCATCATGAGCAGATGTGCATAAACTTAAATCGTAGTTTCCTTATCGACTCCATCAGTTGTTCATTATACCTGTATATCTCTTCTCTTCGTCATTCTGTCTGTCTGTCTGTTATCCTAAAACCCATTATTTGGCCAAGGATCTTGCGTTCATTGTTCTCTGCTTCTCTCACTTAAGCCTTCACTGTCATTCTGAAGCGTTCGCCTTCGTATAGACATTCGGTTTTGATCACTAGTTGTGCTGGCTGAGTTGAGTTCCTGAGATGGCCTTTTCCTTGCTTGGGGCATGCATCCTATAAAAAGCAGTGGTCATCTTCTCTCGCTTGCTGTTGTTGGTTTCTTTTTCGCTAGTTTTCATCTGCACTTTATCACCAAGGTATCTAAAACTGTCCACTTTTTATCTTTTACCGTACTCAGTCGTTGGGTGACGAGGTCCTGTTCGGATGTTGTTACGTTATGTCTTTTTTTAAGAGAAATTTGGAGGCCAGCTTTCTCTGCCTGCTCCTTAAGCATGTTTATCTGTTTCCTGATAGGATCGTCAGGTCATAGGTAAAAGCAAGGTCGTTGTCTCC
This sequence comes from Schistocerca nitens, assembly GCF_023898315.1. NCBI lineage: Eukaryota > Metazoa > Arthropoda > Insecta > Orthoptera > Acrididae > Schistocerca > Schistocerca nitens. Next base: position 347,371,931 of record NC_064618.1, on the reverse strand, counting down.
AAGACACTCCACTGTGAACGTCGATCAGTAGCCCTTTCCCAGAACACGACTTCTTCGTCCTCCAATGTAAACTTGGTTCAGTAGTCCGTTCCTGGAACACTGTACATGATCCTCCAACGCTAACTTCTTTCTGGAAACACGGTCTTCCGATCCTCCAATGTGAACTTCGCTCAGTAAGCCTTCACTGAAGACCATTTCTTGATCCTCCAACTAGGAATTTGTTCAGTAGTAGTGTTCCCAGAACACAATTACTTGATCTTCCAATGTAAGCTTTGTTCAGAATCCTTTTCCCGGTTAATTCCTTTTCCTATTCTCGAAAGACCTTCACCAATACGCACTTGAACTGAATTGGGATAGTCACTCACCCTGTCGGATTACATTTTAATTAAAAATTCCTCAGAGAGTTTTCCCGTTAATTTATTTTTGAATATGTCTGCGTTAATTGATTGATGATTTACAGTATTTTGTGGTCCACTCCAAATTCTGTCAAGATATCAAACAATGTTTACCAGTGCCTCCCAGTGTGGCCGAGCGGTTCTAGGCGCTTCAGTCTGGAACCGCGCGACCTGCCTCAGGCTTGGATGTGTGTGATGTCCTTAGGTTAGTTAGGTTTAAGTAGTTCTAAGTCTAGGGGATTGATAACCTCAGATGTTAAGTCCCATAGTGCTCAGAGCCATTTGAATTTGAATGCTTACCAGTCTACCGAATCACAGTTCTTAAAATTGACGAAGGCCACTTTTAGGTCCTTAGAGATGTAATTATCCGCTAGTCTTTCCATGCTCCAACATTGCTCGGCCCATGGCCTTCTTTTTCTGAATGCACCTTGCTACCCGCCAGCGGACGATCTGCTTGCTCAGCCAGCCTAGACTGCTAGAGTACCTTGAAAGTACCTTGAAATTCTGAGGTAATCTATAAATTCCACAATAACTGTTCAAGTCAGTTCTATCACCCTTTGTGTACAGAGCGTGAATCAGTGCTGTTTTCCATTCACTACGTGTTATTCCAGTTTTCTATATATTTTCCCTGTATTGACTTTGGGGATTCGTGATGATTTGTTCTCTACTTTTCGACGTGTCCGCTGCAATCTACTCCTTCCCGGTGACTTAACTGTTCTTCAAATACACAACAATTTGGCAAGTTCATTAGGAGAAGGAGCAGTGGAATTGTTGTTTCTTACCTCTGGAATCATTCTCGGCTATTTTTCTCTGTGCTATTCACTTTTTAGCAGTGACGCATGGTACTTGACTACAGTCTCACAGTTTTCCTTTTTATTCGCTACCGGATTTCCATCGTCCCTCTTGAAGCTGAAACTGCCGATAGCCTCTTATATGCTGAAGGTCCTGTAAAAGTTCGTCCAGTTTCTTTTGAATTCTGACTCAATGTTTGCGATTTTTTCTGTGACCTTGGCTCTTTTGGCTTTAGAGAGAATTTTTGCAGTCTGCTTCCACACTTTTTTGTACATCTTTTTTGTCTTCTAGTTTGTTATTCTTTCATATCTTCAGTTTAGTCAGCGTACAATATTTTATACATCGTTACGCTTTAATTGACTTCCTTGTCACGGTCTTCAGTCCACCATGGCTGTTTGCGACACCTTTGTAAAGCAGCTATTTCTTTACCAGCATGTGCCATACTTTTTCGGATATTCTACTCTAACAGCTCTTGGAAATTAGCTTTGTTTTGCTTTAGCCTTTCGAGGTCGACACTAATAACTTTATTCTGAGGTAAGTTCTTCTTATTTAATGAAGGAAGGGTTACCTTCACGCGAATCCGAAGCTGCTCTGAGAAAAGGCTGTCTCCTTTCCTCACTTCCACATCAATAATTTCCGTACTATTCAGTTTCGATACTGTTACGTTGTCCAGTTGAAATGATTCACGATCTTCTCGTGCAGAGCGCCAAGTATTCTTTTCCGTGGTTAGCTTTTAAAAAAAAGTTGACATAAGTTTAAAGTCAAAGGTGTCACACACGTTAATACGTCTTTCGCCAGATTTATCTGGTCTATTGCCGGCAAGGTAGCTGCCAACGATATTCTTAAACTGTCGCTCCTCACCAGCTTACACATTGAAACCGCCCATTAGATGTTTGACATTGCCAAACAGGTTTGTTTGTACACTCCTGGAAATGGAAAAAAGAACACATTGACACCGGTGTGTCAGACCCACCATACTTGCTCCGGACACAGCGAGAGGACTGTACAAGCAATGATCACACGCACGGCACAGCGGACACACCAGGAACCGCGGAGTTGGCCGTCGAATGGCGCTAGCTGCGCAGCATTTGTGCACCGCCGCCGTCAGTGTCAGCCAGTTTGCCGTGGCATACGGAGCTCCATCGCAGTCTTTAACACTGGTAGCATGCCGCGACAGCGTGGACGTGAACCGTATGTGCAGTTGACGGACTTTGAGCGAGGGCGTATAGTGGGCATGCGGGAGGCCGGGTGGACGTACCGCCGAATTGCTCAACACGTGGGGCGTGAGGTCTCCACAGTACATCGATGTTGTCGCCAGTGGTCGGCGGAAGGTGCACGTGCCCGTCGACCTGGGACCGGACCGCAGCGACGCACGGATGCACGCCAAGACCGTAGGATCCTACGCAGTGCCGTAGGGGACCGCACCGCCACTTCCCAGCAAATTAGGGACACTGTTGCTCCTGGGGTATTGGCGAGGACCATTCGCAACCGTCTCCATGAAGCTGGGCTACGGTCCCGCACACCGTTAGGCCGTCTTCCGCTCACGCCCCAACATCCTGCAGCCCGCCTCCAGTGGTGTCGCGACAGGCGTGAATGGAGGGACAAATGGAGACGTGTCGTCTTCAGCGATGAGAGTCGCTTCTGCCTTGGTGCCAATGATGGTCGTATGCGTGTTTGGCGCCGTGCAGGTGAGCGCCACAATCAGGACTGCATACGACCGAGGCACACAGGGCCAACACCCGGCATCATGGTGTGGGGAGCGATCTCCTACACTGGCCGTACACCACTGGTGATCGTCGAGGGGACACTGAATAGTGCACGGTACATCCAAACCGTCATCGAACCCATCGTTCTACCATTCCTAGACCGGCAAGGGAACGTGCTGTTCCAACAGGATAATGCACGTCCGCATGTATCCCGTGCCACCCAACGTGCTCTAGAAGGTGTAAGTCAACTACCCTGGCCAGCAAGATCTCCGGATCTGTCCCCCATTGAGCATGTTTGGGACTGGATGAAGCGTCGTCTCACGCGGTCTGCACGTCCAGCACGAACGCTGGTCCAACTGAGGCGCCAGGTGGAAATGGCATGGCAAGCCGTTCCACAGGACTACATCCAGCATCTCTACGATCGTCTCCATGGGAGAATAGCAGCCTGCATTCCTGCGAAAGGTGGATATACACTGTACTAGTGCCGACATTGTGCATGCTCTGTTGCCTGTGTCTATGTGCCTGTGGTTCTGTCAGTGTGATCATGTGATGTATCTGACCCCAGGAATGTGTCAATAAAGTTTCCCCTTCCTGGGACAATGAATTCACGGTGTTCTTATTTCAATTTCCAGGAGTGTATTTCGCTCTCTAGCTGGTCCCAGAATACGTTTAATTTTCAGGATTTCTTTGATTGTCTTCACACTGCACGAGGGCACTGAACAATGTGTACCTTCCTGCATTGCACGCTCATTGGAATATTAGAGAAGACAGCCTGTCCGAAGGAGTGTTGAAATCTCTTATGGAGTCAGATACTTGTTTCTGAAGACAAAATGCCGTGCCCTGTTCCTAAAGATTTGCTCCGATCCTATGCCTAAGTTTTCCTTTAAATGTTCTGTAATTCTCTTAGTCGAAGGGGTTTGAATCTGTGAATCGCGCCTTCTGTAATAGGAGGAGCTGAATGTTTCTCGTTTCAATTTCCAGCTCTGGAGTATAGTTCGTATGTTGACTGTTCCAAAATTGTGATGCATCTTAGCTCGTAAACTAGACCTGACTGCATTGGCTAGAGTGATAGTATCTATTTTTATTGCCTAAAACACTTACAAAAGTCTCCGACTCGATTTTGCTTTTTGGTACAGGCTCCCCAAAACTCAAAGGACTGTGTGCGCCGCCAAAAGCGAAGATGGCTTCCCGTTTCCGGCTACCACCTGGACTAGTTCTTTCTAAATGTGTTTCCACTGTGCATATTGTTACTGCACAGTACGTTTGGGAGACCCGAGATTTCTGTCTGTTGTTATACCTGCACTTATAAGCCGTAGGGCTGGTTATTCCACCCACGTTACCGTTAGGAATGCTCCTCTTCGACTGTCCGTTCAGAGCCAAACCACACGTAAGTTAACTGGGTGAGAGAGGTGGTTAAATTGTTACTACATTTTTTTCCCTTTTTTTCTTTTTCTTTTTCTTCTACTTCTTCTTCTTCTTCTTCTACTAGTACTAGTACTACTACTTCTACACCTACTGCTACTACTACTACTCCAACATATCGTAGCTTTTAGTCTGCTACTACAGTTGTTGTAATACAAAATTTGCAGTCTTCCTACATCCGTACATTGTAAGTATTCATTTCATTTTTTCCGTATTTTCATGCACACAGCACTGAATAACATTGTATCCTACTTTTTCCCCTTCTAGCATCAGCATCTTCATTTCTGTCTTTTTATTCTTTCTTTTTATTGTAACCACCATCAATCTATTATGCAACAAAGCAACAACTGTAACAAACAGAACACTGTGGAAAGAAGGGGGTCCTTTCAAAGAGATGATCCTGACTATTCGTATGATGACGTTATAGAAGAAGAAATAGGAATCGATCTAGAAGGTATAGGTGACCCAGCAGTAAAGTCAGACTTTAACAGAACTTTGGAAGACTTCTGACCAAATAAGGGAAAAGGAGTGGATAACATTTCTTCGGAATATCTAAAATCATTGGAGGAAGTGGCATCCAAACGGCTATTCGAGTTGGTGTGTGGATCTATGGGACATACAGACTTTCGAAAAAATCATCCACACAATCGCGAAGATAGGAAAAATGGATAAGTGAGAGAACTACAGTACAACCAGCTTAACAGGTCAAGCATAGAAACTGATAAATAGAATAACATACAAAAGAATGGGAAAAATTGAGAACCTGTTAGCTGACGGTCAGTTTGGCTTTCGGAAAGATAAAGGCACCAAAGAGGCGGTTCTGACATTGGACTTGATAGTGTAAGTATTTGTATGGAGTGTAGCCATGTATTGAAGAGAAACATGGACGATAAATAGTTTGGACAAGAAGAGAATAGAAGCTTTCGAAATGTGGTGCTACAGAAGAATGCTGAAGATTAGATGGGTAGATCACATAACTAATGAGGAGGTATTGAATAGAATTGGGGAGAAGAGGAGTTTGTGGCACAACTTGACTGGAAGAAGGGATCGGTTGATGGGACATGTTCTGAGGCATCAAGGTATCACCAACTTAGTACTGTAGGGCAGCGTGGAGGGTAAAAATAGTAGAGGGAGACCAAGAGATGAATACACTAAGCAGATTCAGAAGGATGTAGGTTGCAGTGAGTACTGGGAGATGAAGACGCTTCCACAGGATAGAGTAGTGTGGAGAGCTGCATCAAACCAGTCTAAGGACTGAAGACCACAACAACAACAACAACAGTGTAAGCAAGACGTAAGGAAACTCAAGACGCGTTCATAGGATTTTTCGACCTAGAAAATGAGTTCAACCCAAATGGCGCGAGATGTTCGAAATTCTGAGAAAAATAGGAGTAAGCTCTAGGGAAAGACGGGTACTAGACAGTGTGCACAAGAACGAAGAGGAAACGATAAGAATCGAAGACCAGAACAAAGAGCCCTGATTAAAGAGGGAGTACGACAGGATGTAGTCTTTTGCCCCTACTTTTCAATCTATACATCGAAGAAGCAATAACGGAAACAAAAAGAAGGTTTAGGAATGGGATTAAAATTCGAAGTGAAAGGAGATCCATTATAATATCAGCTGATGACATTGCTATTCTCAGCGAAAATAAAGAAGAATTACAAGACCTGTTAACTGAAAAGGGTGCAGAATAAGGATAATGTGTATAGCGAAGAAAGACAAAAAAATGAAAAACAAAAATGAGATTAGCGATAAACTTAGCATCAAAAATATAAACTAAGCAGTAGAAGAAATTTAGGAATTCTGCCATCTCGGAAGGGACATCATACACGGCGGACGAACCGAGAAGAACGTAGTACCGCCGTCAAAGTGGGTATTCCCGGCCAAAAGAGGTCTGCTGGTGTCAGACATAGGCCTTAATTAGCGAAAGAAACTTATAAGAATGTACTCCTGCACAGCATTGTACGGAAGTAAACCATGGGCAGTGCGAAAGCCGGAAAAGAAGTGAATGGAAGTACCTGAGGTACGGGCACTATTTAAGAATGTTGAAAATGATATGAACTGATACGAAAAGATATGAGAAGGTTCTCCGCAGAATCGGCGAATAAAGAAACGTACAGAAAGCACTGAAAAGAAGAATGGACAGGAAGACATCTGTAAATAACTGTAGAGAACAAAAACTGTTGGGGAAGGCAGAGACTGGAATTATTCCATCGTATAATTGAGGACGTATGTTGCAAGTGCAAGTCTCAGATGGAAAGGTAGGCACAAGGCCGCATCAAATCAGTGAGAAGACTAATGATGCAAATTTAAAAAAAAAGTGGAAGGAAACTTGGATCAGCCTGTACACGTCTAGTGGCCTACCCACTGCGCCCTCTCACTGGATTTGAAGGTAAAGGCAAGGAGGTAGTAGGAAGTTGAAATTCGGAAACAGCAGGAAGCTGTGTGTTCGGATTGCAGACCTCGTAACTTACTTCGAGGTTGCCAGGGACATGGGCTTGAGGGTTGAATCAGCACGGCACTCAGAAAATACACTCCTGGAAATGGAAAAAAGAACACATTGACACCGGTGTGTCAGACCCACCATACTTGCTCCGGACACTGCGAGAGGGCTGTACAAGCAATGATCACACGCACGGCACAGCGGACACACCAGGAACCGCGGTGTTGGCCGTCGAATGGCGCTAGCTGCGCAGCATTTGTGCACCGCCGCCGTCAGTGTCAGCCAGTTTGCCGTGGCATACGGAGCTCCATCGCAGTCTTTAACACTGGTAGCATGCCGCGACAGCGTGGACGTGAACCGTATGTGCAGTTGACGGACTTTGAGCGAGGGCGTATAGTGGGCATGCGGGAGGCCGGGTGGACGTACCGCCGAATTGCTCAACACGTGGGGCGTGAGGTCTCCACAGTACATCGATGTTGTCGCCAGTGGTCGGCGGAAGGTGCACGTGCCCGTCGACCTGGGACCGGACCGCAGCGACGCACGGATGCACGCCAAGACCGTAGGATCCTACGCAGTGCCGTAGGGGACCGCACCGCCACTTCCCAGCAAATTAGGGACACTGTTGCTCCTGGGGTATCGGCGAGGACCATTCGCAACCGTCTCCATGAAGCTGGGCTACGGTCCCGCACACCGTTAGGCCGTCTTCCGCTCACGCCCCAACATCGTGCAGCCCACCTCCAGTGGTGTCGCGACAGGCGTGAATGGAGGGACGAATGGAGACGTGTCGTCTTCAGCGATGAGAGTCGCTTCTGCCTTGGTGCCAATGATGGTCGTATGCGTGTTTGGCGCCGTGCAGGTGAGCGCCACAATCAGGACTGCATACGACCGAGGCACACAGGGCCAACACCCGGCATCATGGTGTGGGGAGCGATCTCCTACACTGGCCGTACACCACTGGTGATCGTCGAGGGGACACTGAATAGTGCACGGTACATCCAAACCGTCATCGAACCCATCGTTCTACCATTCCTAGACCGGCAAGGGAACTTGCTGTTCCAACAGGACAATGCACGTCCGCATGTATCCCGTGTCACCCAACGTGCTCTAGAAGGTGTAAGTCAACTACCCTGGCCAGCAAGATCACCGGATCTGTCCCCCATTGAGCATGTTTGGGACTGGATGAAGCGTCGTCTCACGCGGTCTGCACGTCCAGCACGAACGCTGGTCCAACTGAGGCGCCAGGTGGAAATGGCATGGCAAGCCGTTCCACAGGACTACATCCAGCATCTCTACGATCGTCTCCATGGGAGAATAGCAGCCTGCATTGCTGCGAAAGGTGGATATACACTGTACTAGTGCCTACATTGTGCATGCTCTGTTGCCTGTGTCTATGTGCCTGTGGTTCTGTCAGTGTGATCATGTGATGTATCTGACCCCAGGAATGTGTCAATAAAGTTTCCCCTTCCTGGGACAATGAATTCACGGTGTTCTTATTTCAATTTCCTGGAGTGTATGTTGTAAATTAATCCAAGATAAAAGGATGAGTAAAACAGGTTGTCAACATTTAGTGAGACTGCAGAATGAAGGTGTTCGTGTTTGTCCAGCAGCACTCATTCGCGTGTGTCTGGAAAAGTGAGAGTTATGCTCATCTTAGTCAGTGGAGAGCTTTCAATCGCAATCCAAGTTAGGCGATCAGTTTGTTGCAGTCCATCAGTTTGGTGCAGTGATGGATGCACTTCGCGGGAAGCAGAACATGGATGATGGAGATGTTATTGATGTAGCAGGATGTTGGCTCCGACGTCGACCAATGGAGTAGTACCATGCGTGCATACAGGCCTTCCCAATAAAGTGGTGTAAGGCCGTTGCCTTGAACGGAGATTATGTTGAGAAGTAGGGTTTTGTAGCCAAAACAGTGCGGAATAATATGGTGTATTGGAATTCGGAATAAAACCATCCTGCTTTTAGAAAAAAAAAGTTGCGTTATTTGTTCAGTACCCTTCGTAGAAGATAACTATCAACAAAGAAGTACATGTAGAGTTCGATGAACCTGCAAACTACGCTCAAAGTAGCTTGTATGCTGTTCTGAGAAAACTTTGCGTCTTTTCAACACTGATCTACAAATTTTGTTGCAAGACTCCCGGAACTGTACGTTTCAAATTCTAATTGGATACATTCCTTCAAATGCTTGTCATCGCGAATCTTGACGGATTAAACCTCATGTTTAGTACATCCCATACTACAAAAATCCATGGGTGTGGTATTTGGGGATCGTGGAGTCCATAAAATAGTACCCCGTCTGCCAATCAATTCTTCAAAGTTTTCATTTAGAAAGTCTCTCACAATAATTCCGTAATGCAAGGGGTTCTCCGTCTCCTTGTCATATCAACTTATCGTTAAGCGGCTACAGATGTTCAAAACATGGATTGTTTTACAGTTACAACAACATTTATGAACATATCTAGATAATTTACAAAACTGACAGTACCATTAAAGAAAACAAAGCCCGATTAGCCCACCACTAGCAATATTTGCCCGTACACCACAACAAAAGAGATTAACTCTGTCTCCATCACCACATGGTGATTCGTAGCGTCCCAGGAGACACACTTGTGTCTCTTCACTCTGCCATCGAACTTAAGAGACGCTTCGTCACTCCAAAGAACGCTTTTGTAAAACTTGTAATCGGATTCTTCTCGGATTGTGCACAACTTTCAGAATGCCATACCCCTGTCCGCATACTCCTCGTTTAGGCCTTGAAGTAAAGTACGTCTATATTATCTGAATTTCAGCTTCTCCAGAATCCTTTGTAAGCTTGTTGTTGCCAGTTCATACTTATTGGGCATTTTCATCGCTATTTGGTTGGTTATTAGACAAAACATTTGACGACTTCTAATACTTTTCTATAGTAACAGAATTTGGCCATTGTGAACGACCCAGTCTGTTCATATATCAAATTTAATTTGCAGACACATTGTGAAGATGGAGGTTGAATGTTCTGAAAACGTTCCACAAACAAATCACAAACATCATTGTAATTATGGTCATGTTTGCAAAACAAATACACGCAGTTCTGTAGTCAAATTATCTATTCGTTGTGTCTCAGATAACAACAGACAACTTAACCTTAAAATACTAATGTCTGTTGACTTATCGATACCATGCACTAGTCAAATTCACAAATGACTACCGTTACTCTAGGCAAAACAAAGCCTAAGGATTACCAGTGACAACTGACGTATGCCCCAACCTGTGTTTCGTGCCATTATAACTACTTGCAAGTAAGTAATATAGACAAGAATGTATGTCGTGTATAATGAAAAACTATGCACCGGGTAATGAGCAGGATATTTGTTGGAGGACCAGATAATGAGAATACGCCTCGCTAAAATGAACATACTGCGATGTGTTACCCGAATCAGAACTAGATCAATTTGAGACGTTTTTAAGATAATCAGTTTTTATTGGAAAAATCTGTTTTGTTATAAAAGGGTCAGAGGAAAAAAACCAGGTAAGTCAGTTTTTCTTCGAAACTGAGGTATTGCTACAACTCGATTCAGACTAGGGATACACATTTGTTAAGACGTTATAACACTAAAAAGAAAAGACCAAGTGAGTCCAGAGATATTAGCATTCAATATTGTGCTGTAAGGGGAAACAATAAGGCAAGCCAATTTTTGAGGGGAAAGAGGTAGACAAGTCTGTGGTGACTCACTCAACCACGGGAGGGAGGGTGAACAGAATTCTTATATTAGAAAAAATAAGAAATCTGCATAGATTTTGCAAAATATTTATCCATTCAAAAACATAGCAACCAATAATGCTTACTTTAAGTGGAAAATTTCGATGTATTCGTTCAGTATCCATTTCCTGCAATATTTTTGTGTTTCTTCTTTTAAGTATTTCGAGAAAGGGTACAAATGAAGCGACGTCGCTCCTTTTTCACTTCAACACTCTCGTCTTGGATGAGGACACTGAAGACTTATATACAAAGCGGCCCAGGAGAAATCGTCGATATTCAGGGATACAACAGGTACGATCATTCGAACCAAAATAGTGCAGTAAACATGGTCTCCAAAATGCAAACCTTAAGAGCTATGAGTATTTCTTCATCTTCGAGACTGTGAAACAAATCTTTTCTCTGTAGTATCTTTGCTTTCCATAGTTTGGGAAGAAATAATATGGATCAAAACAAGAAAAATATGTCTCGTAGACAAGAGCTCAAAAATTTTCAAATGTGTGTGAAATCATATGGGACTTAACTGCTAAGGTCATCAGTCCCTAAGCTTACACATTACTTAACCTAAATTATCCTAAGGACATATACACACACCCATGCACGAGGAAGGACTCGAACCTCCGCCGGGACCAGCCGCACAGCCCATGACTGCAGCGCCTGAGACCGCCCGGCTAATCCCGCGCGGTAGTCAAGATCTCTAAATATCCACACCTTAAGAGATAGGAGCCCTTGTTTAGCAGAAGACGTGTTTCACAGTAGCGAAGATGAACAAGTGCTCATACTTTTTTCATGGTATGCACTTTAGAGCCTGTGTTTATTACACTTTTCTTTGCTCCGCGTGATCTTTCCTTTCATATCTCTGAATACTGGTCATTCCTACTGGGATATCCTGGATATTTTGTGATTCTACTGGTGTTCAAAATAAAAACTTCATCGTTTTCCCATTCATTCATTATAACCCTCAATTAGTGACCTGAAGAAGATCAAAAATAAATTTCCTGTGCGTGGCCACCTGAAGATTTCAAGAAATAGCAGAAGCATCCAGATATTAGCCATCCCCTTTGACCAGGGTCAGTGTCAACCAAAAAATCGAACGTTGGTTGACTCAAAGTGCGCTGCAAAAAGCCGTATCAAAACTCAGCCTATTAAGATATATCACCTGAATTCAGCCACTGTCGTTTGATGAAATATCAAACGACATATCACGGAGGAATGCAAAACGACGTTATAAGAAGATCATGACAATGAACTGCCTATATCTACTTACAATGGAATTGCGCAGCTTTAGAATTATTTACTTGTCAACCGTACAGCAGCTTTGTAGTTATCTTCTATTCGCTGAAATCTAATTCGAACAGTTACGTTTCTCCATCCTTTTCCTGTGAAGTTCTTGTCATACTGCCCACAGCAAAACATTCATTATATGAGTACTATCGCCGTCCGTCACAACCAGAAATTCGTAAAGTCGTGATTGTTACGGAATTAGTGTGTTTGTTTCGCTTTCACTTCCCTGCTTCTTTTACCTTACTGATTGGTGTTGAGACGCATTTCGGAAAATTACTTAGTTCTTGGAACACTTTGGGTGCGAATAACGCTATTTCCACATTATATGCACCGATGTTGTTTAATGTATGTCATGAAAAGTACTGTACGTTCTTATATTAAATAGACGTAATCACAGTTCAAACATTAAAATCGGTTTTTCTCAGGTTTCATAAAAATTGGCTTTCCTGGTTCTTTCCCCCAGACCTTAATTTGTAACTAATTTAACTTTTATTCTCTTTTCCTCGTTTATGCGATTCTGTTACTTGCTGTACGATTTACTTCTCCTTCCATATAGCAAATTAGAGAAATGACATCAAGTATTTAAGTACATAAATATATAAAGAGAAATAGATTTGATGATCAGATTAATCTGATTCAGTTTTTGTTCTGTAGACCCAATTGTCATTTGTCAGGAGACTATGAATACATTACATGAAACTGGAACTGCTAATATTTATATAAGTAATATACTGTCAGAATGAAACATAGTTATGCATTTTTAATAAATTTATCACACACAAAATACCTCATCTTGACTGGTGTGACCAAGTGCTGTCAAAACTGAAATATCACAGACATTTTTAATTAAGTTGGTCTAACAGTTCCTGTTACGATATTCATCCATACAGTATAAGGGGTTGCCTACCAAAAAGTGATTCAGCCTCTGTTTGAACAGTGCTTTATCTAAAACTAAATTTTTATTGTGGCGTTTAACAATACTTCACTTTCCTTTTTTTCTATGTAAGTTACTAATGTTTTAGTGTTGCATCCCTCCTATTTTCGCCACGCCACTTGTTGTTCAGTGATAGAAATAATTCAGGCCATTAAGAAACGTTGCACCATTATAAAAAGAGTTCGCATGCTGCCTGTATTATTTATCGTTTCTCTTCTGTAGATACGGTGACTGCAATAAACCCCTTCGTCAGAAGAATCCCAAAGGAGCTCCGCGAGCCGTTCCTGCAGGACTATGTACTGGAGGCCTACAGACTGGGAGCCCTGGCTCGACACAGTCTTCCCGATGATGGCGGCTGCTGCTACACTTTCCACTACGGCGCGCTAGTCGTACACGCAGTCCGGGCATGAGTTGCTGTTGTTGCTCTGGAAGTCAGTTCTGTACTGCCCTCAACCTTCCCCATGAAACGTCACGTTACTCAGCTATCACACAAAAAGTGTATGTCAGTCGAAAAGTCAAATATCCCAGTTTATTTTAAAAACATGGGTTATTTTATTTTCGAAGGAAAAACGCCTTCTGTAAAACTTACGTAATTATGTATCTACACTCGAAGAACTAAATTTAACTCAGAATTTATGTATGTGTTTCAATGTTGGCATGTACAAAGATCATACAGTGCAATCCAAATAAACATGAACTACTTCAATGAGTCCTAACATTTGAACCAATAATACTACACATTTACAAATTTGGGAGACGATGCTACACAGTTTGGAGATTAAATATTACAAAGTTCTTTAAATAATTTTTCTTTGGGTTCTTAATTTCGTGCATGTGCAGATAACAAATAAACTGAATTCTCTTACCTCTAAAGCAGCAACAGTAAAAGGCGATATATTCTGGCCTCTCATGAAAAAAATAGAAACATGCTAAGTAGAGGCTCAGTGGTGTGCAATGCTACCCTTAATACTTTCAAATGCATATGAAATTCTTTTGGCTGATAAATGAAAACATTTAAGAAAAATCCGACGTCTTCGAAAAACGTATGACCTGGACAAGAATGCGGTAATGATTGTAGTGATTTACAAACAATGATTTTTTGTGAAATTATATTCCAAGTTAACCTCTGCTTCTCAAACCTTTTGACAACTAGAATTACATTACTCAGAAAAATTACATCCGTTTTACTAACTGATTCACAAACAATTAAATTTAAACAGCAAGTAATATCTAACCCCACTAAAAAAAGCATAAATACAAACCATTGTATTACACACACCTGTCTTAACAAATCTTAGAAAAGTTACAAAAGGGAAATATCTAACTAGTCTTTTCATCCAATCAGTGTATGTACATTCTGGAGTCACTCAACAATTACAAATTATCAGCCAACTCATCTACACTATCACTCTACAAAACGAGACTCATAAATATTTAACACCTTTACCTTGCTCGCGAGGAGATTTCTTCTTACATGTTCTCGTAATTCCTACATTAATCTAACACTTGGTGGCTTCACAGAGCACACCACAAAACTACCTGCTCCATCCTTTTTGGCTCACAGCCAGCCACTACTGTGTGCCAAGCGCTCACTTACTCCAAGACTACAATCACAGACTAGAAACAGTATCTTTTGCTCTACGGCCGTGCACAGTCAACGATCCGCTTTATAAAGCCTATCAGAGATACATATTTTTATAACATCATAGTTTCATTTTAGTTTACATTAGTATTATTGTTATATTCAGGTGCGACATGCAAGTGTATCCCAGTAGACTCCTTTCGCAACCCTCCAGCAGGGTTTAACAAATTTGGCATATAATTGGAAGTACCTTGTGCAACAAATGTGTGGTAAATTTATCTCTGTACTGATAATATGAAATCTTGCGTAGTGTAGAACCATTACAGTGTACTCCTAAGGACCACTATAAAGTAACATGTCATGATTGCACAAAAAAAATTTAACTGTGTAACAACATTAAACTTGTAAGAACTACCGAGCGGGGTGGCGCAGTGGTTAGACACTGGACTCGCATTCGGGAGGACGACGGTTCAATCCCGCGTCTGACCATCCTGATTTAGGTTTTCCGTGATTTCCCTAAATCACTCCAGGCAAATGCCGGGATGGTTCCTCTGAAAGGGCACGGCCGACTTCCTTCCCAATCCTTCCCTAATCCGATGAGACCGACGACCACGCTGTCTGGTCTCCTTCCCCGAAACCAACCAACCAACCTTGTAAGAACTGAGAGTGCTCAGGTGCACTAGTATTATTCATAATCTGGTTATAAAATGAGTAAATTGTCTAGTAAACAAGGTTCACCAACCTTGTTTACTAGACAGTTTACTCATTTTATAACCAGACAAATAAATCATGTAAAGCAAAATCAGTATACAATCCTAATCGTCAAGACAGTGGTATAGGACCGGGCAAGAGAATGGAAGAGTCATGGCTGAAACCTATGAGATGTTGAAGTTACTGCATCATGAAGTGCATTTCCTTTTGTTTTTTCACAGGTTCACAAATAGGTAGTGGCCAATGTGGATTACATACAGTGTACCAAGATACCTGAACTCCGTATTATTTGCTTCAGTCATGTGCAGAGATACAATAGGTACTCAGCAACAAATTACCAACAACCATAGTCGGCGATTATCATAATGTCAGTAATGTGATGACAAGCATCAGCCCTGTTCTTCATAGTAGAGATTCTTCTGAGATCTCAAGTCAAATATAGTCACTTATGTTGAAGTATGAATACCACTAATAGATTTCTCCAGTACCATAAACAGACTATAAGACCAGATAATGGAAGGTATGAAAAGGTAGCAAAAATGAGGTAGTGGAACATGATAATTTCTACTTAAGTCAACATCGAGTAACGTTTCTGATCAGAAAAATTTCAGAATCCTAATGAATTTGCAGACTGGATGATGCAACAATGCTTTACATCAGAGTGAACAGACAAAACTGAAAGTGAACTCTGAATAAAACAAAATCAACAAGTGGCATCAGCTTCCCAATTCGACATAGAATAACCTAACATGATAGTGAACATCTCTGGTTCTTAATATTATGCTGTGGCCTTGTATATGCAATAACCACGCGGGGTAGTCACGCTGTCTAAGGCGTCTTGTCACGGTCCGCGCGACTTCCCCCGTCGGAGGTTCGAGTCGTCCCTCGGGCATGGGTGTGTGTGTGTGTTGTCCGTAGCATAAGTTAGTTTAAGTTAGATTAAGTAGTGTGTAAGCTTAGGGACCTATGACCTAAGCAGTTTGGTCCCACGGATCTTACCACAAATTTACAATTTTGTTTTTCTATGCAATATTGTGACAATTACTTAAGAAAACCTAACAGTAAAATCAAGAACTGAATGACTCCCGACAGCCTTGTACTTGAAATACATGCAAACTTTAATATTTAAAACAATTGTATAGAAAATATCAGTCAGAAGCTCAAAGTGTCCTATTCATATGAAATAAATGCGGACTTTAATAGCTAAAAATGTGACAGAAACCATCTTTGTGGCTCAAAGTGGCCTAGTAGATGAGATAAATGCTGACCTTAATAGCTAAGAATGTTACAGAAACCATCTTTGTGGCTCAAAGTGGCCGAGTCATGAAATAAACGCTGACGTCTGTAGCCAAAAATGTTACACAAATCATTTTTTTGCTCACTGTGGCCTGGTTTAACAGGAAATAATCAAAGCTGAGAAAGCATCACAAAATAGCATTTACCTATAACTGTATATGGCACTCAGAAGCCTCTGCATAAATCATAATAAGAATATGTTACTTGATATGGCTTTCACAAAAACAAACTCCACAAATAGTAGTATTATATGGAAGTGTGGCTCTGTTTGCCCTGTAGAGTACATATTTGACAAATAGAATTATAAAATCAAAGTATGGCATTGTATGAGTAAAGACACAATATTTATAGGTTGTATAGCACCCTCGAGTAAATTTCAATCCATTAAAAGATCTATATCTCTAACAAAGCACATATCTGTAGGGAAGGATATGGGAGTAATTGATAAGGGCAGTGCACTTTGTCTGTAAACGAAATGATTAACAGTCAATTGTCATTCGTCGTGAGTCAAGAACTGTCATGGTCAAAGCAAAGGAAAATGTGATTATAGTATATGCAACCATAAAGACAGGTGTACTAGGTGAATGTAACATATCACAGTAACTCACGAGATAAATATCCAAAGATGAAGGTGAAGCTACAGATAAAGTCGAACCTGGAAATGTGGTTACCAACTTAAAAAAAGGGCAGTCATGTTTGCTAACATAAAAAGGCAGTATCATATGCAATCTCATAAGGAATACTGAAAAATAGTTTTCAGGTGCAAAGATTCTATCTATGATAGTCTTCCACAAACTCCTCCAATAATGTGGCACAAGGTAAGACAGATTTCCCTAGAAAGGACAAAACATACACAAAATACATATTAATATCATACAATATCATCATAGAAAATCATCAATATATCAATACAGTCCTCATTATTGGAGTGCAGCTCAGTGCATGAACCCTCGTTAAACATAAACATTCCCTCATTGTTCCTAACATGGGTGCAGCCCATGTCAGGAACACTCATTACATATTCTTACAATACTCTTATAACTAACACAGTGTCCTTAATCCTAAATCTTTATAGGGAATCTGCCTAATTTACCTAAGACACTAACAGGAAAATGTTTATAAAAGCCTGTCAGGAAACAGTGTGAGAAGTGTCAGTGGTATTCCATGTAAGTAGCTTACTTTATGCTTTCCATGTAATGTATTTCCTGCACACCTTTATGGGTGGCACATTACACATTTTCATGTGCTTCTATTTGTGGGCATAATGGCTCGTTTGGCTACAATGAGACTTCGGTACATTGGTTCTGCAAAATATACGAAATGAATGTGCATATGCAATGGACATGAGTTACTGGCCACATTGATTTCTTAAATTGCCATAGGTGAAAGCAAGTAAACTGATGACATCATCAAGTACAAGAGATATATAACTGAATAGAGCACAAGACTCGGTATAAATGAAACAGGGCAACGTCATAAATACAAAGAGTGACTAACCTAACAGAAAATGTAGTAATAATTCACCAGGTAATAGCATAAATTTCAGCCTAGAATCATAAAAAACAGCACATTACATGGTACCAGTAAAGACAAAATAGCATCAGAAATGATGATGATGATGATGTTTGGTTTCCGGGGCGCTCAACTGCGCGGTTATAAGCGCCCGTACTAATTCCCAACCTTTTGCTCAGTCCAATCTCGGCACGTTCAGGAAAGCATCAAAAATAAATAAGCATAAGATATATATGGCCAATATACAAAAGGACACAAATTCTTATTATGAAAAAAAATTATTTGAGTTACAATTTGCAGCAATCAGGCCACCCAAAGGACGTGATCCGCTTCACACATGTCAAAATAAATAGTGCCTCCCTCAGTTGTCATTTTCATGCACACGCATATGAAGACAGAAAACGTGCAAGGCCTAAACTTACGATAAGAGAACTGCCCGCAAGATTCTCCATACTGGGCACGTCGCCACCTAATAGAATGCTGAATAATCGAGGAAACGTGAAAACAAGTATCAACAGAATTTGTACACGCATGGGAAATGTGTCAAGTAAAAGGTCTGGTGTGTCTTATAGCTATGTGGACTCCCACGTAGAACCAAAATAAGTCTAAGTTGAGATTTTCTGGTAACGCAAATAGCGACTTCTACAAGACAAATACCATGTATCATATTGCCTGAGAAGTACTAAAATATTATATATAACAGGCTGAAAGGCAGAAAAATAAATCATTGCGGTATGTTATCATCCAACTTATCTAGCTACGTGAAATGAACCGAAGCAAAAGTTATTCTATAAGGTGCTTGACGTTGCTGATGCGACAATCACCTCGCGATTTTTTGGTCCATAACGTTTCAACATGAACCAAATTGAAATGGGGAAGATTACGTATCCTGAACAGTCCAGAATATAAAAGTTAAAATTTACTGCAGCGACGTTTTCCTCTGTTGGATAGGTACCGAATGCGTACCAACACTTTTTGTCCTATGCGAAATTCCTGGTGGCTACTCACCTGTTTTTGTTGACGTTTGCGGCGTTCTGCTGCAGGCTTTATATTGTTAAGTGCGATGTCTATAAATTCATGGTGACGTAATCTTGTTGTAGTAGGAAAAGAAACAATTTCACGAAATTTCATAGATGGATCTATATTTTACAACACAAGATACGGCGAAAGCATGGTGGAGTCGTGCCTTCTCCCGTGGTGTTTGGTTTATTTTCTTCAGCTTTGGGGTTTGCTAAATTTCCTTGAAAGACGTTTGGTATGGAATTTATGACGTCCTGAAAATCTGAAATGTACTTGTCCCAATCAATATATTTTTTGTGACAATAGATACGAAAAAGTTTTCCAATCTTTTTCATGATGCACGCTGATGGATTGGAAGAAGCCATGGTACCTGGAGATAAAAATGAGTGTATTATTTCTAACGTACGTTTCCACATTACTGATCGAAATTGCAGTCCATCGTCGGAAATAACCTTCTGAGCATGTCCAACAGGTGGCTAAAAATGATTAGTAAAAGCATTGGGAACAGTTATAGTAGTGGCTTTTCGTAACGGAGTGAAAGATACAATTTTCGAAGTAAGTTCCACAGCAAGGAATATGTAACAGAAACCTTTAGTAGTTCTTGGAATGGATCCAAATAGAACAACAGCTGCCATATGTCTTAATTTAATGTTTACAATGGGATAAAGAGGGGCAATGTGAGATACTGTAGAAGGTTTAGCTTTTTGGCAAATTTTGCAGGTCGGCAACACTCGTTGAATACGCTTTTCCATTTTTGTGAAACAACAGTTCTGTCATAGCATCAAAAAGTATTTTCGAGCACCATAATGGACGTAACTCAAGTATGTACACCAGATTAATTTATTAACAAGATCTTCAGGTATGCAGAGAGTCCAGTTGTTACTGTCAGGGCGAGCACAGTGGAACAGAAAGTTATTGTGCATGGTGTAGTAAGTTCTGATTGTTGTCTGGCTCGTGTCCGACCACAGAAGTTTGATCTCTTTCCAGGTGTAGTCTTTGCCCTGCTCTCTGCGTAAATTCAGGCAGTGTATTTTCCGCATCGTGTTGTCGCTGTCCAGCACGGTGTGTAGTTTGACAGCTCATGTATAATTGGTTGTGGGCGGCAATACCTTCTACGTTGTTCGATTGAATTCCCTGTTGTGTGCCGGTCAGGTGGAGCAGAAGTTATCTTGTCGGTGGGTCCGTCAACGGCCAGGGCAGGTAACCGGAACGTTAACGACCACATGGCAAAAGATTCCGCTAGTGCACTTCAATTCAAGATAACCAAGTACAGTTAAACTCAACCGTAGGGTGGCTAAAATTTGCCAACTTGAAAACGCACCTTGTTGCTCGCGGGAATGTCCCAAAAGCCGACAACGAAATTCTAACGACACAATGTTAACAGTCGTGCCTTGCTTGTAGATTAAGTCAAAACTCAACTTTCGTGTCCAGGATGGGTGAGGCACGGACCTCGTAGTAATGGGAACAGCAGCACACACTCCGAGCTCACGTGGACGCCGCCATTGGCCTCGGCCAAACTACGCGCTGCAGAGATTTCCTCACTGCTCCACACCAACCAACCAACTGATCGAACACGGCACAACCGGAACTATAATCGCCAGGCCAAAGATAGTACAGGGTGCGAATATTGATACGCACCGCTGCTGCCACTCGCGGAGAGAGAACATAAAAGCATAATCGCGATAACCGCGGGAGACTAAACACAGAATAGCAACCAAGGTTAAATCCAATGCATAACATGAGCCAGCCACGACTCACCCTCCCCCTCCTCAAACTTAACATAAGGAGAGGGTGATTCAAGCCCTGAACTACCTGAACTTGGCTAAGGTGACCCCGATACTACTTACCTGAACTGTTCTCCTTGACCAACAGATTTACCGGGCCTAAAATACTACCGATAGTGCAAGGCTCCAGAAAACGAAGATTAGATTTACTAAGATTCCTGCCATGCACCTGCCTCCCCGGGAAACTGTAGACATAAACTTGATCCCCTGGCCTGCCCTTAAAGGTTTCTTGATTACGATTATAACATTCAGCTTGTTTATTATGGGCTCTGAGTATATTAAACCTGGCCCAGTTCCAGTTTTCGTTGACAACACGAGGACTAATATCGGCTGGAATAACATCTTGAATTCTCCACAGGTTCGAATGAGGGGAATTAATCAGATAGGAAAGGATCAAGGAGGAAGGCGTAGCTCGCAAGGCTTCATGAATGGCGGTATTAAAGGTAAAACTAAGCCAGGGAAGGCTGGAGTCCCATATACTAGGGGGTTTTCTGATGATAAATAATCAACGTGGACTTAAGATTTCGGTTAACTCTGTCCTAAAAGGATCCCTGGGGATAATGCGGGTTGGTCGTGATATGATTGACACCATTCTGAAAACAGAAGGCCTTGAAAGGAGCCGAAAGAAAAGCAGGAGCATTATCGCTAACAAGCTGCTTGGGTGGGCCAAAAACACTGAAGACATTAGTTAAATGATAAATAGTGGTGGCAGCGGTAATGTTACAGCTCAGGAGGAGCAAAGTACATCTGGAGAACGCATCGGTAATAACTAGTGTGTATCGATGACCCTTGTTAATGCGAGGTAAAGGTCCTAAATAATAGGACAGGACTCTCGTTCAGAACTCAACACACACTGTTGAAGAGCATTCTTGGGTTTGGCTGCATTACACAAGCGGCATTTGGATATTATCTCTCTCTCACCCCGGTCCATGGAGAGCCAAGTTAAATACTACTTGATGTTTTGGAGAGTCTTATAAGTACCTAGATGGTCACCCACCAACGAATCATGAAAATAACGAAAAACCGGGCGCACCAAAGTTACAGGCAAAAAGATCTTGCACTGCTTAGCATTGCCCACCCTCTTACAGAGAATACCCCTCTTAACAACATACTCATCCGACAGCTCTTCTGCCATCACACGTTGCTTAATGGGGATCCAAACAGTGTCCTGATCCTGACGCTGAGCCACATCTTCAAACAAGAGGGGAATTTCACCCAACACCATACAATTAAGACTGTCTCCCTCTACCTGCTGGTTTCTCTCACTAGGTGTAGTTCCAACGAACATCCAGCTGAGAACATCCGCAAGGACATTTTCAGAGCCCTTCACATGTTTAACTTCCAACTGAAATGCCGAAATGCGTACTGCTCACCTGACAATACTGCCAGTTTTATGCGGCCTAGCCAACACCCAGCTCAAAGCCTGATTGCTGGTTTCTCATTGGAAATCCCGATGTTCAAGGTAGAAGCGGTACTTCTCTAATGCAAATAAAATGGCCTCGCACTCGTAGAATGAGTACTTGAGTTCGGTATCAGTTAACCGACGAGATGTGTAGGATAATGGCTGTCTCTGCCCCTCAAACTCCTGGAGGACAACAGTTGAAATACCAGTATTAGAAGCATCAGTTTGAATACAAAACTTTTATTAAAATCGGTTACGCCAAGAACCGGAGGATTGGCTATTGCTGCCTTAATGTGCTCAAAGGCAGTGTCCTGGACGGGTCCCCATTCAAAACGCACGCCCTTCCTGCGTAATTGATTTAAGGGTGCCACCAACTGAACAAAAGTGGGAACGAAACGCCTAAATTAATTTGCCATACCTATGAGTTTAGCAATTCCCCGCTAATCAGTAGGCGGAGGCAAAGTCCGTAAGGCTTTAGTCCGCTCTTGGTCAATGCAAAAACTCTGACTCGACACTATATGACCTAAGAAAGCTACCTGATGCTTGGCTAGCGTCATCTTACTAGACTTAACGGTCAGCCCGGCTCCCTGAAACCTCAAAAGAACTTGCTGGATGTGCTCCAAATGATCCTCAAACGAGTCGTCCAAATAACTATACACACGGAGTAACTTCAAGTTGCCGGGGATATTATCCAACAAACGAGTAAGCACAGCCGCTCCAGTTGATAGCCCAAAAGGAACTCTGTTAAACTCAAACAAGTTCCATTCACTACAAAATGCAGCTACTTGTTTACAATCTTCAGCCAATGAAATCTGCTAATAGGCCTGATTCAAATCAAGGACCGTAAACCAATTAGCGCCGACAAACCAAGTGAAAGAATTATGCAGATCAGGCAGGGGCACCGATTCGTGGACAACCTTAGCGTTCAAACGGCGGTAGTTAACCACAGGTCTGAAATCGCGCCACTGATCTTCAGGTACAAGAAATATTGGGGAAGCATAAGCAGATGTAGAAGGCCTAATCACTCCTTGTTGGAGCATCTGAGGTATTTTAGCCTTGAGTATCTTCACCTTAGGGGGTGAGAGGCGGTGTGGGGACTGCCTGACCGGAATATTGTTTGACAGACGGATATGATAATCAAGAACGTTAGTAACACCCAGGTTATCGCTAAGGAGCTGGTGAAAACTGTGCAACAAATGGCGTAACTGAGAAGCCTGATGGCCCAAGAGATGGGCCAGATCAAACCCCTTAGCTACGGTCTCAATGGCCAACGCCCCGACAGTTCGATGCAATATAGGTTTAGCACATTTGCATAGGCCAAACTTCTCTTCAGGAGCGAACTTAAAGGAAAAGGTGTGTCTGGAATAATCCAAGCCCAACCCGGTTTTATTGATGAAATCACACCCCAAAATTAGAAAACGGGCAGTTCCTTACCCAAGGCTAAAGACAAAGGCCAGGAAAAATCGCCGACCGATGTACTCCCCTGGACCCAACCATGCAGAGGCAACACCTGGCCATTGGCCACCCAACATCTCTGCATTGCTGAAGGGACCGACCGACGTTTCGTATGATGCCCAAATCCAAAAAACCACTCGAAGCTCAATAATCAAAAAGTACTACCAAAATCCCAAAGAGCACAAACTGCCTCGCCACCTACCAGAGAATAAACTTAAGGCAAGGGGGTGATGAGAGAGCAACCATCCAAGTATGCCAAGGTCTGAAAGCTCGACCCCGAGTTCGCGGCCCAACCCGGCATCATCTATTGGCTCTGAGTGCACGAGGCTGAAGAGCCATACTGCCGCACCTGAAACAATGCCAGGGTTCCCTTTTCATAACTTCAGCGGATGTAGATACTCAGCGCCGACGTTCCGCCCCTTAACCTCATGATGTACATGGTTCTCAAGTGGTAATGTAGATGCTGCTACAACCACGTCACAGAGCTCTTCCCAGGTTGGAGGCTGCTTACAGAAGACAAAATGCGACTTATCCGCCAGACGCATTCAACTAAGAACGATAGATACCAATTCTTGTTCAGGTAAATCAATTAGCAAGGCCAAAGAGGCTGTCTGAACCCTATTGACATACTGATGTAACTGCTTCTCACCCCACTGCACTTCCCAAATGTAGCGACACTCAAGCTGTTTACAAACCCCAGTGGTTAACCTTTGCCTAATTACAAGCTCCCTTAATTGCTGCAAAGAAAACCCCTCTGCCATGACTCACGAGAGGTTCTGCAACTCGCCTCTAGCTAACGGATACAACAACGACAAAATTACTTGGTGTGGAACGCAAAAGGCGGCCGCATGTTGTTCTAGGCGAACCAATAACCACAATAATTTTTCCACCTGATCAAGTCGCTCCACCACCTATTCAGTAATATCTCGGAAGAAATACGCCAGAGGATTAGGCAACTTGGCAAACACAGCATCTAACTTGAAAGAGGATGTAACAGTACCACCCCCAGGCTGGCTCTCACCCTCTCCCTGACAGTGCAAGTCCCTATCTTCAACCTTCCTCCCATCCAACTCCAAACACATAAGCTTAAATTGTAATGCGCTCACCAAAGTTCCCAACTCAACGGTTCATTTTTGTGATGGTCTACCAAATCTAACGTGCGTAAATCCACTATCCGATTATTTAAATGCATTAACTGTGCCCACACCCATGCAGCTGACTGTCACTCGGTTGGGCTCCATCCAAAAGACAAATAGTGTCCTTAAGGCCTTTAATAGCCTCAAACAAAAATTCAGTTGCCGCTCCTGTATCACCCATCACCACGGACGTGACGTAAACTGGCTGAAGAACGGCAGCGGGCAAACGGGCTACCAGTTCTGGAACACTGCCCTCAATCGGTTGGCGGCTTATTGCCATCTCGCAAACAAGGTGGTCCTTTCTGAGCAGGCCGATCCGCTGACACTGTCTGACTGCCATTACAATAAGCACCTGAAACAAGTAACAGCCAAACCAATATGGTGCCACAGAACACAAACGAAACAAGAGTGAAACTGACAGCAACAAGAATGGCAAGGACAAGTGCAACCACGCTCTGCTACCAGTGAGACGCCCTGCTAAACCCGCAGGACAGGACAAGTAGTTTAAATTGTGGAAAGGGGCCAAAATAAGCGGTTGTCAGTTACACTCGAACACACAACTTTATTTATTTGACCAAACATTACAAGAGCCAAGAAAATTAAAAAAAAAAACGCAGCATTAATTTTTGGAACTTAATTACCAGCTGAATGCGCCATACAATCTCATGCCTTAAGGGCAAGACCACTTTAATTTTAAATCGGCTGGAAGCCAATAACTTAAGACTCAAACCAAAATCAGAAATTTAAAAGGAAAAGGGCTTTATTTTAAAACAGTTCTTTAATTGGGCTGAAGGCCCAAACAATCTGCACCTTAAGAGCAAAATAACTTTAATTTAAAAATCGGCTGATGGCCCATCACTTAAGACTCAAACCATAATAAATTTTTAAAATGCCAAAGGCCTAATCTGAAAGCAGTTCTCTAATTAGGTTGAAGGCAAAACAATCTGACACCTTAAGAGCAAAACAACTTGAATTTAAAAACCGACTGAAGGCCCATCACTTAAGACTCAAACCAAAATACACTCCTGGAAATTGAAATAAGAACACCGTGAATTCATTTTCCCAGGAAGGGGAAACTTTATTGACACATTCCTGGGGTCAGATACATCACATGATCACACTGACAGAACCACAGGCACATAGACACAGGCAACAGAGCATGCACAATGTCGGCACTAGTACAGTGTATATCCACCTTGTGCAGCAATGCAGGCTGCTATTCTCCCATGGAGACGATCGTAGAGATGCTGGATGTAGTCCTGTGGAACGGCTTGCCATGCCATTTCCACCTGGCGCCTCAGTTGGACCAGCGTTCGTGCTCGACGTGCAGACCGCGTGAGGCGACGCTTCATCCAGTCCCAAACATGCTCAATGGGGGACAGATCCGGAGATCTTGCTGGCCAGGGTAGTTGACTTACACCTTCTAGAGCACGTTGGGTGGCACGGGATACATGCGGACGTGCATTGTCCTGTTGGAACAGCAAGTTCCCTTGCCGGTCTAGGAATGGTAGAACGATGGGTTCGATGACGGTTTGGATGTACCGTGCACTATTCAGTGTCCCCTCGACGATCACCAGTGGTGTACGGCCAGTGTAGGAGATCGCTCCCCACACCATGATGCCGGGTGTTGGCCCTGTGTGCCTCGGTCGTATGCAGTCCTGATTGTGGCGCTCACCTGCACGGCGCCAAACACGCATACGACCATCATTGGCACCAAGGCAGAAGCGACTCTCATCGCTGAAGACGACACGTCTCCATTCGTCCCTCCATTCACGCCTGTCGCGACACCACTGGAGGCGGGCTGCACGATGTTGGGGCGTGAGCGGAAGACGGCCTAACGGTGTGCGGGACCGTAGCCCAGCTTCATGGAGACGGTTGCGAATGGTCCTCGCCGATACCCCAAGAGCAACAGTGTCCCTAATTTGCTGGGAAGTGGCGGTGCGGTCCCCTACGGCACTGCGTAGGATCCTACGGTCTTGGCGTGCATCCGTGCGTCGCTGCGGTCCGGTCCCAGGTCGACGGGCACGTGCACCTTCCGCCGACCACTGGCGACAACATCGATGTACTGTGGAGACCTCACGCCCCACGTGTTGAGCAATTCGGCGGTACGTCCACCCGGCCTCCCGCATGCCCACTATACGCCCTCGCTCAAAGTCCGTCAACTGCATATACGGTTCACGTCCACGCTGTCGCGGCATGATACCAGTGTTAAAGACTGCGATGGAGCTCCGTATGCCACGGCAAACTGGCTGACACTGACGGCGGCGGTGCACAAATGCTGCGCAGCTAGCGCCATTCGACGGCCAACACCGCGGTTCCTGGTGTGTCCGCTGTGCCGTGCATGTGATCATTGCTTGTACAGCCCTCTCGCAGTGTCCGGAGCAAGTATGGTGGGTCTGACACACCGGTGTCAATGTGTTCTTTTTCCATTTCCAGGAGTGTAAATTGTTAAAAGGCCAAAGGCCTTACCTTAAAAGAAATCTTTAACTTAGGCTGAAGGCCAAGACAATCTTACGCATTTTGGGCAAAACTACCTTAATTTAAAAATCGGCTAGAAGCCAATCAAATACAAACAACAAGAACAAATCAGAAAAGGCACTACACCCAACAGCGCTCAGAAGTTTCCGAGGGTCGGCCTGGAATTTAAACACTAACGCTTGCTTAGGTGAGACAGACAGTCGGCCCAACTATTCTCGATCCGACGACAATGCAACCGACAGACAGACAAGATAACTTCTGTTCCATCTGACCAGCACACAACAGGGAGTTCAATGGATTTAGCAGGGCGTCTCAGCTTGCTTGTGGGAAGACTTCTGCTTGCATGTTCACGTAGCTCCTACATTAATCTAACACTTGGTTGCTTCACAGAGCACACCAGAAAAACAACCTACTCCGTACTTTTCCGCTCACAGCCAGCTACCTACTACTATGCGCCAAGCATCCAACACTACAATCTCAGACCAGAAACAGTATCTTTTGCTCTGCGGTCGTCATATTCGGGTGCTACATACAAGTGTACCCCAGTAGACTCCTTTCAATATATACATACAAAGTCCTCACAGAAAATATTGGAAGTGCCCTGCCTAAGCATCGACGCACAAATGTACCTGTTTCACCATATTCTGTGACGTTCTGGGAAGTATGCCCTCACCAATGTTCCTTATTTTATATATAATGGTCTGACGGAGTTTTGGAGGTGTCTGTGATCTTTTCTCGTACACTCATCTTATAATAAATACGCACAAGAAAAAAATCGTTTTTTTTTTTTTGGGGGGGGGGAGTTAGGTCAGGTGATTGGGGGACAGCCATAAATATCTGTTTAGATTATTCAGTCACCAAAGAAACTGGCTAAAAGATGGATGGAAGCATTACGCTGTGACGAGTTGCTCGACCTTACCCTTGTGTAGGTTTGATGTCATCCAGCTGCTCCACAAGCTCAGTGAAGATGTCCTTATAGATTGCAGTGTCTATGGTCGTATCAAAGAAAATCGGGTCAACAATTCTGGAAGCTGACACTGCATACCAGACTAAAACCATTTCATCATGCGAAGGTGTTTCGTGGATGAGATGGGCGTTTACACGAGCCCAGTATCTGTTGTTTTGTGTGTTGTAACCTGACAGACAGAAGCATGATATCTGTAAAACAAGTTATGGAGATAATGTCTGGACACTGGATAAGAAACCCTTGAAACCATCGACAGTAACGAATAATTTTCACATGATCTGTTGCTTGTGATTCATGCATCACGTGCATTCTGTGCGGTCGCAAAAACGATTTCTTCACAGCTCTCTCCCATGTGCCACATGAAATGCCTGTCTCCTGGCTCAATCGACGCAATGATTTCCTTGGAGAGTTCTCCGACCGTCCTCGAACATTTTCAGAAGCTTCTGCACTAAGTAATGGTCTATGTTTACCACTGTCACTGTTCAGTACACAAGTCTCCAGCTTTCTTACCATCGTTGAAATTTCTGGCTTTGTCGGAACATCGCGCAGGTTGAATTACCTCCGGAATGCCCGTTGTGTTGTAACCTATGAGACTTCCTTCCAACATGTTTTCACAATAAAAACCCGCTCTCGAAGCGTGTACTCCATGTTTCTACCAGGTAAAGACTGCGAACGCATCGCTAATTTGCTTGTTGTTGTCACGCGGCCTGAAATACACACTCACACTTCACAAACCGCGACCGACGTGGCTACGAACGAACTAACAGCCGCCGAACAAGCACGGCATTATACGAGACAGAGAACCTTATGCGCAGAAGCAACAACCAACTTGCCAACAACGGGCCGTACTTTTGATTTTCCCACAGCTACTAAGATCATTAAAGCAACTGGAAACTAACGCTTTAATTATTTTTTCATTTAACACTGACCTGCAATTTTTCCCTGACAAATACAACTCAAAGTTAACCTATCCATTTATTACCCACAGTATACGAGCCTAACGCAATCTGACTGCTGTACATTAACAACATGATTTCCAATAACTAACACAAAAGAATGGCACTGAATTGAAAGTAATCCTAACAACAATAGAAATCCAAAAAATATGAAATTAAAGAAATATGAAACTACCTCCAACTCTGTTAATTGCCTAAACTCATTTTAGTCACTAATCTCGATAGTGGAAACCTCACTCTTTTTCATAAGTCACTTACCTCATAGAAAATATTGATTACACGAATTACAGCGATTACAGTAAGTAGCAACTGTGGCCAGCTAAATAAAAAAATTCTACCTACTATAGTCTCTAACTACTTGGAGACATATGGTTAGAAAAATAAAGATTTTGTGGAAGAACAAACAATGTATTTAGAAAATTTCACCTCATTGGTGTGACATCCAGCTCCAAAAATTATATAGTCATCAACTCCCTTCACTGCCCTGACATTATCAACATCCATCGTCATACATTCCCTTGTATATTTTCTTAAAAAGACATCATTTCATCTCACTTTACAATGCATCTCCTACCAACACAGTCTCCACTAAGAAAATCATGTCCGTACGCTTCCCTGTCTACTCGCTAACTGCTAGTCCTTCCAACCACAGAATCTCTTGGTGGGGGCACAGAGCGCTGTCAGCGATATTAACACAGTCTACACCGCTGCCAACATACAAACAGGCTACTTACATAGCCCTCTTTCCCCCCCACCCCCCACCCCCACCCAAAAAAAATAACGAAGTGTTTTGGGCAGTGGCAAAGATTAAGTTGTTAAAATTTTTATATTAACAACATCAAATAGAGCAGATGCACACAAAGATTAAGTAACATGCTGTTGGTCAGTAAGTAAAAATTCTCCTCACAGTCCCTAAAGACAGCCTTGATAATTCATCAGAAGATAAGTTTAGGCCAGTTTTACGCACGAAAGGTGAACACTTTATGAAAGTGCACAAGTAAGCAGTGCAGAACCATACAGTGTTGAAGAAGTAGTGTTATCCTCCCCATGGAGACACGTTCCTGACTCTCGACATGAAGTTTTGAAATGGTATCGTAAAATTGGTAATGGGCCACAAATGAGCAGACCCACTGCAGTATCAGTCGAAGTCTTGAAGAATATTGGTAGAATTGTGAATTTTAAAATGTTCCCGGCGAACTGACTGTTCAAACAAATTTCGGGCTTGCAGCCGGTCGTCGTTCAAAGCTTTGCACGATATTTCAACTGGGCACCTGCGAGTCATCTTCAGGTGAGTCGTCGCAGACCGGCGAAAACGTCCTCCGTACCGCAGTATATAGCGTACTGTAACTATTCTGTGCATGCGTCGAAAACTTGATAGATGCCCGCCGGCAGCGCCCTCGCTGGTGGAATAGCGGAACTCAGTCGCCCTCTGCGTTGCTGTTTGCCATGGCTGTCGACGCACTCTGTCGTCTTCGATTTGAGCAAATCGTGGAGATGATTGGATTCCATGCACTCTCCAGCTGGTAGCCGCTGTCACGGTTTAACAGATTTTCCGCCAGTCGTATTTCTACGGATTCTTTAATAATGGAGTCCCAGAAAGACGTTGCAGTGGACAAAATCATTGTTTTCTCATACTCCATTGAATGTCCAGTATTAATACAATGTACAGGAATAGCGGACTTGCTTGGCTGCAAAAGGCGGGTGTAACATTGATGTTCAGTACAGCGTTCTTCCACGGTGCGTGTGGTTTGACCTATGTACGCCATACCACATTGGCACGATATCTTGTAAATTCCGGCCTTTCGTAGTAACAGATTGTCCTTAACTGATCCCACAAGGTCCGAAATCTCCGGTGGTGGGCGGAAAACCACTTTTACCTGAAATTTTCGGAGGATTCTTGCTATTTTAAACGAAGTGTTACCAACGAAAGGAAGAAAAGCTAAAGATTGTTCCGGCATGTTCTCCTCTTTATTCACTTCCTGCTTCTTAGTTTTAACTGTTAGTACCCTGTTAATCTGCCGGATGGAATACCTATTTTCGCTAAATACTGTCTTTAGATGGGCGAGTTCTTGACGTAAGCTGTCTAGATCTGGGACAGTATGAGCTCTATGAACAAGTGTTTTAAGCAAACTCATGCGATGGGTGATGGCAACTCGATGCTTGCAGGTACAAATCAGTATGAGTGGGTTTCCGGTAAACTGAATGCCCTAGAGAACCATCATTCATCCTTCGAACCAGGACATCCAAGAAAGGCAAAGAACCATCTTTCTCTATTTCCATGGTGAACCGGATGTTGTTATGAATGGAGTTGAGGTGATGTAGAAACTCCATTAATTTATATTCTCCATGAGGCCACACTATGAAAGTGTCATCCACATACCGCCAAAAACTGTTGGTTTCAGGGCAGCTGATTTAAGCGCTCTCTCTTCAAAATCCTCCATAAAAAGTGTGGCCACCAAAGGAGACAGGGGGCTACCCATGGCGACACCGTCAGAGTGTTCAAAATATTCTTGATTAAACATAAAAGAAGTTGAGAAAAGAGCGTGCCTGAACAAAGCAGTGATATCAACAGGAAACATGTTACCAATCAGTGCCAAAGAATCTGCAAGAGGAACTTTTGTAAAAAGTGAGACCACATCAAAACTTACTAGAAGGTCTACACTGCTAAGACGAAGAGCCCCCAGTCTATTTATAAAATCAGCTGAGTTTCGTATGTGATGTGAGCACTTGCCTACGAAAGGTCTCAGTAAGGAAGCGAGATGTTTAGCTAAATCATATGTAGGAACTCCAATGTTGCTCACTATTGGACGCAGAGGAAGACCCTCTCCATTCAATGGAGTATGAGAAAACAATGATTTTGTCCACTGCAACGTCTTTCTGGGACTCCATTATTAAAGAATCCGTAGAAATATGACTGGCGGAAAATCTGTTAAACCGTGACAGCGGATACCAGCTGGACAGAGCATGGAATCCCATCATCTCCACGATTTGCTCAAATCGAAGACGATAGAGTGCGTCGACGGCCGTGCCAAACAGCAACGCAGAGGGCGACTGAGTTCCGCCATTCCACCAGCGAGGGCGCTGCCGGCGGGCAGTGTGGTTCATCCATCAAGTTTTCGACGCATGCGCAGAATAGCTACAGTACGCTATATACTGCGGAACGGAGGACGTTTTCGCCAGTCTGCGACGACTCACCTGAAGATGACTGGCAGGTGCCCAGTTGAAATATCGTGCGAAGTATTGAACGACGACCGGCTGCAAGCCCGAAATTTGTTTGAACATTGGTAGAATTGGTGGATTACCACAGAGCTTACCCGCTGTAGTATCAGTCAGTCATTAAAAATATTGATAGTATTGTTGGATCACCACTGAGCAGACCCACTACAGTCTTAGTAGAGATTATGATAGTAGGGGGCCACCAAAGTTGCAGACCCACTGTAGCCCTTGCAGAGATGGCCAGTAGCCATCCATTGCGACTGTGTGGGTGCACAATCACAGCTGAAGAGTCTTGGGGATAATATAGCAAGTCCATGAGGCACCATTGTGTAGTCAGTATTGATGTATATTGCAAGCCCCTGAGCCACCACCTGTACACTCACAGTTTTTCTTTTTTGCAGTGTCCTTGCAACCAGCAATGCTGTTAACCAGTCCCTTGCCGAATTATCAGCACATGTGCAAGCACTAACACAGTCATATAACCTCTGAGATTCGATACATATACACTCCTGGAAATGGAAAAAAAAAACACATTGACACCGGTGTGTCAGACCCACCATACTTGCTCCGGACACTGCGAGAGGGCTGTACAAGCAATGATCACACGCATGGCACAGCGGACACACCAGGAACCGCGGTGTTGGCCGTCGAATGGCGCTAGCTGCGCAGCATTTGTGCACCGCCGCCGTCAGTGTCAGCCAGTTTGCCGTGGCATACGGAGCTCCATCGCAGTCTTTAACACTGGTAGCATGCCGCGACAGCGTGGACGTGAACCGTATGTGCAGTTGACGGACTTTGAGCGAGGGCGTATAGTGGGCATGCGGGAGGCCGGGTGGACGTACCGCCGAATTGCTCAACACGTGGGGCGTGAGGTCTCCACAGTACATCGATGTTGTCGCCAGTGGTCGGCGGAAGGTGCACGTGCCCATCGACCTGGGACCGGACCGCAGCGACGCACGGATGCACGCCAAGACCGTAGGATCCTACGCAGTGCCGTAGGGGACCGCACCGCCACTTCCCAGCAAATTAGGGACACTGTTGCTCCTGGGGTATCGGCGAGGACCATTCGCAACCGTCTCCATGAAGCTGGGCTACGGTCCCGCACACCGTTAGGCCGTCTTCCGCTCACGCCCCAACATCGTGCAGCCCGCCTCCAGTGGTGTCGCGACAGGCGTGAACGGAGGGACGCATGGAGACGTGTCGTCTTCAGCGATGAGAGTCGCTTCTGCCTTGGTGCCAATGATGGTCGTATGCGTGTTTGGCGCCGTGCAGGTGAGCGCCACAATCAGGACTGCATACGACCGAGGCACACAGGGCCAACACCCGGCATCATGGTGTGGGGAGCGATCTCCTACACTGGCCGTACACCACTGGTGATCGTCGAGGGGACACTGAATAGTGCACGGTACATCCAAACCGTCATCGAACCCATCGTTCTACCATTCCTAGACCGGCAAGGGAACTTGCTGTTCCAACAGGACAATGCACGTCCGCATGTATCCCGTGCCACCCAACGTGCTCTAGAAGGTGTAAGTCAACTACCCTGGCCAGCAAGATCTCCGGATCTGTCCCCCATTGAGCATGTTTGGGACTGGATGAAGCGTCGTCTCACGCGGTCTGCACGTCCAGCACGGATGCTGGTCCAACTGAGGCGCCAGGTGGAAATGGCATGGCAAGCCGTTCCACAGGACTACATCCAGCATCTCTACGATCGTCTCCATGGGAGAATAGCAGCCTGCATTGCTGCACAAGGTGGATATACACTGTACTAGTGCCGACATTGTGCATGCTCTGTTGCCTGTGTCTATGTGCCTGTGGTTCTGTCAGTGTGATCATGTGATGTATCTGACCCCAGGAATGTGTCAATAAAGTTTCCCCTTCCTGGGACAATGAATTCACGGTGTTCTTATTTCAATTTCCAGGAGTGTAGTATGACCAACAGACAAATGTGTACATTAAAAACAGTCCCTACTATTTACCTAACTTGGACAACTGGTGTCTGTACAATTACAATTTTACAGCATAATAATACAATTACAAATGAAAGAAAACATCGTTATAGCAGAGAACACGATAATACAAACAACATTTGTAGTAATACAGGCTTCACAAAAAGAGCAGAAATAAGCATATACATGAATATTACAGGAATTATGACATAAATAAGGAAATGAAAAATGAGAATAACAGTAGAAATATTAACTTGACACATGAATATTAAAAGAAAACATAACAGAATAAATAATGTCTGAACATCTTCCTAAAGTAAAGAACATGGTACAAAAACAGAGATTAGGTATGAGGATGACAGTAGTCCTCATCATAGTGAATGCACCCCAGTATTAGAAGGAAGAAAAGTCTACCAGATTTATCTTATCTGGTAAACACAAAGAGATAGGAAGAATACAGAGACACATAAACATATTGTAATAACACAAAAGGAAAGTCTAGGCTCTGTTTTCAAGTGTAAATGTTCGCAGTGTAAGTGTAACATTTGATACTGTAGTACTTGTGGTGTGCATTTTATACCTCTGTTTCATTATTTTTCTTTTCAATAACGTCGTCCACGCTCATACCCTATTTTACTTTCAACCAAAACTACTTCATTTCCAACTAAAACTTAATTTAATTCTCACAGACCTCTCTTACTTCAACGTTTGTTCCCACAAAAAATCCTACCTAAACATTCTATGTGTATTTATATTTCCTGTCAGTGCTTATGCTTCATTCATTTACAAGAAAATCCTACCTAAGCCTGCTGTCACTATACCCTAGTTATATCTGTTCATTCCCTCTTTCAAAACAATTGTTCCTCATTATACAATACTCTTTGGCCAGACCTTTTCCTTGTAGCATGTCAATACATTTCTTTCCAACTCTTCACAACTCATTATCTTCTATAGCACACCCCCTCTTAAGCTAACTTAAATTTACTGAGCTCAGATAGATAAACTATAGAACGAGACAATGCAGCAGCACAAAAAATTAACACAAACAACAATGACAAAAATGCTAACTGGCAAAACAAACAGTAGCACATCTAAATTAGCAAAGCACATGCAACATTACGACTAATATAAGTCAATATATAACAAACAAGAAAAATAAACCAGTGGTAAAACCGGCTTAGCACAGTAATATAAAGTAAAATTCAGGACACTGCCTGATAAACAGCAGCAGCAAATGCAATAATATGTATCTAAACATGACAAAGCATAAGCAGAAAAATTATTACAGTAAATACAGCAAAGCAGATAAGGGAAATATATGTGTAAGGTTAGAATAGCATGTGTGCATCTGTGATCATCAGAACTATACAAAGCGCCAAACAAGATCTATACGACCTCCTATGTGAAATACAATGGTTCTATGTCATACCTTAACACTAAAGTGGTGCACCACAACAACTTATTCTACCAAAAAAATGACCAAGTTCTTGAAAAGGAAATTCTATCTGCAGTTCCTGTTACTAGTCTATTCTCCTTCTTATTGTTCTTTCCTTTCCAAGTGCTCTTTTTTTAAGAATGTGGATCATAAAAACATTATTTAAAGGATCTGTTGACAGAAAGTGTTCGCATTAGTATATGTATTAATTTTTTTATATATATTCAATGCTGCTACGTAGCCAGAAACCAGATATCCAATAAAATAAGCAAATATGTACAAAGTAAAGCATAAAAATATCCTGGGGATTTGATGACATCTCGTGGAAATCGGGTTTTCTGCCAGATATCAGCGTCTTCCAAACATGATATTTCGACGTCATTACTTGACGTCTTCATCACGTGTTCCCTGAGACTGGCTGCTTGACTAGATGGTCTGATGGGCATGGATACCCCTGGACCGGGTCGCATATTTATGCCTGCCCGGTGCCTGGTGTTCTGTTTGCCGTTCCCTAGTCAGTCCGCGCCCGCGAGTCACGCTATCCTGCCGCTCTAGGTGTTCCCTATTCCGTCCGCGCCCACTCTGGCCGCCTCCAACTGCGGTCGTGGCCTCCTGGTGTTCCCTTCTCGGTCCGCACCCGCGAGTGGCGCTCTCCTGCCGCTCTGGACGTTCCCTCGCGCGACTCGAGTGAGCGATGCAGTGCAAGCAGGACCACGCTACTCAAGGGAAGGGTGTGGCGGATCGCCGCCAGGCGGGACGGGCTCGGGCGACCGAGTCCGCCCCGTCTGCGGCCCCATCCTGGCCCCCACGTACGACGACACAGCAAACGACAATGGACCACGAGTCGCCATATTCTAGGGAAACAGGCCCGCTTACGGCGGCGCACTTGTACGTCATCCTGCACCGAATGTCACGGGATACTGATTACCGGGAACGTGCAGCCGACGAACGAGCTCTCCATTTGTTCCACCAGTACCTCAAGTCACTCAGTTGCGTGGTCAATGCAGAGGAGAGAGTACCGTCGGGAGTCCTGACAGGCGTGTTGAATACAGACGACACTGTTCTGCCACGGCGGCCCCGATGAGTGTTGCGCCACCAGTCCCAGTTACAGAAGAAACTGGTGCACTTCTGCCTGCCACTCCGGTCTCTTCCAGTGAAGAGGCCACAGATATACCGGAAACTGCACCGCCAGGCGTGACGAGAGAAGACGTCACCGTCCTGCCACGTGACGACGCTATCATAGAGGCCAACCTTGGCGACCTGCTCGAGGCGGAAGCCATGGCAGCACCGCAGCCCTCCAGGAAGAGGCCGGCAGCAACAGAGGAGGACGACTCCTCCACATTCTCAGTCTGTTTGCAGGAGAAGCCAGAAGCAGAAGATGGCAGACGACCCTGCCCCCACTGAGGCAGACCAGGCGCCAGACGATGGGCCAAACGGCTCCAAACAGTGCAGCCGCTCCCGACGACGAACTCATTCATCGACGTCGACGAGCCAGAGGCCATGGAGGCCACTGAGCCATCCAAGAGGCGGGCACCCGCCCCACCACCGATAACTGTCTCATGGGCGGACTTTACAAGTCCTTCCTTGATAAATTTGAGACAGTTGCGTCCGCTGCCAAGGAGAAATGTGTCGGGCGAGACCTATACCGGGTTTCGACCGCCACCATGTCTAGGGAAGCAGCCTACTCACGCCGTAGTAAATTCTCATCAGTCTTTCCATTGTAAGCCAGCCAGTCCGCTGTAACTAGCTCTGACGTCATAAATGTTGCGCAATACTTATAAAATCAAGTAAATAACCTGAAACGTTTCTAGCATGTCAGGAGTAATACTAAATCAACATGTGTTGAATGTCAGTTCAATAAATTTTACCATTTTCGAAATTTGGACGTTTTTCTGTAAAAATCATTGGCGCAACAGAAAAGAGCTAGACACTTAAAATTATATTTAGATTCCTTTTTCATAATAATTTAATAGAAACAGTACTTTGGATCTCACAAATTAAGATTTTAGTTGAAATTCATGATTTTCTGGTTTTTGTCTTAAAAAATTAAGGAAGCCAGATAGATTAAGTAGGCTAATAAATAAGGCTGGGATGTTTATATTTAAGTAGAATGGAGATCCGCTATAATCATAAAGATGTGAGAAGTTTCAATTGAATAACTATAAAACTATAGCGATAGCGTATCTCCAAAGAGCAAGTTCAGAGCTCGTCTACTGCGTGTAGTGTAATTAAATTAATTCTCTCGCCCAAAATAATTGACTTAGCCACGTCAGACTTTTATTATGATTACTTACCTGTGTGCTGAATGCACATTTAAATTGAGAGCTTCATCAGCCATCAGCAAAGGAAGCGATGATTTATTCAGTAACTTAAAGAGGTGCATTACTAGCCCAGCAGCTAGTCGGGAGAGCCGATTTGCTCAGGCGTTCCCTTAGCCGTCCGAACCGCGGCTTTATATATAAGAACGCTGCGCGAGGAAGTAAGGCGATTCCGAGTTGCGATGTCGAGGCGAAAGGACGTGTTTGACGATCGAGCGAAGGGTGTGGCGGATCGCTGTCCGGCGGGGTCAGCTCAGGCGACTGAGTTGCTCCCGTCGGCGGCCCCATCCGGCCCCCCACTTATGACGAACCGGCGCCGACTACCTGACGCTGACTTGGATGTCTCTTCTGGTGATGTTTCTCGCTCTCAGGAGCGCATGCACATGCGCATGCACAAGCTTGCACATGGGACGACGTAGCTGCCGTGCTTGCGTGCTTGCATACTGCAGGATCCGGAAGGCTGCTGCACTGCCGGGCACGGGGCGACAGGCGGCAGGGACTTGCCAGACGCAAATCTTGCGGAGGCCATTGCTGACGCAGACAGACGTGACGCTGACGATGCTCGTGCGCTCCGGAAGCGCCGTGCTGACGCGGCTGACGAATCTGACGTCCGCTCCCAAGCCTCCGACACTGCTCGGCCGCGGAAGAAGGCCCCTAAGGCCTCCCGCGCCGCCGCTGCCACTACGGCCCAGACGGTCGCGACGACGGTGTGCGCGAGGGAGCAGCGGTCCTCCACAAGGCCTGCTGCTGTGCGCCACCCAGATGAGGACGGTTTCGTCACCCCTGCCAGGCGGCACACGGCAAGGGTGGCTGTCCTACAGCCTGCGCTGCCGCTGCTGACCGCCAACGCCTTCCAGGACGCGTGTTGATGACGTACCGGACGACGCCAGGGTTCCGCCCCGGCCTGCAGCGCCGCGCCCCCCCGCCGATTGTGGTCCAATGGGATGGCCCTTATAAGCCGTTTGAGCAGAAGATCACTCAGGTGGCGCCCACTGCCAGTGTCAGGACTGCCGGCAATGATCTCTACCGGCTCTCCATGACGTCTGTCGAGGACAACCATGCGGTCATGGATGTCATCAGCAAAGATGGACTCCATTGCTACACTCACCCGTCGGAACCGCTCAAGCTGTTGAAGGTGGTGATCCGCCGCCTCCCACTCCAGTTTGGGGCGGATTACCTACGTGAAGAACTGGAGGACATGGGCTTCGGCATCCGCCACACGGGGCTCATGAACTCCCCACGCACCCACCGCCCCATACCGCTGTACCAGGTCGTTCTTGTTGACAACCTGGCAAATCGCAAGATCTTTCAGGTGCGGCGCGTTGGGCGGGTCGACGTCGAAGTGCGGGGCCCAGCATCAGAGCAAGGAATGCCCGCTACCACGAGAGGATAAACCGACATGCTGCAACTGCAGTGGCGCGCACGTCGCGAGCACCGGGGATGTCCGGCCTTCCAGTGTGGCCGACATCAGCGCCGTGGCCCAGCTGCCCCTTCCCGCATGGTACAGCCTGGTACCAGCTTCGCTGATGCTGCCAAGGGGGGGGGCGCCCGCCCCCTCCTCTCAGCGGCCTGCTGCCTCCGATGGCGCTGCGCCGCAGCAGCCTGCCTCGTCCGATGCGGCTGCGGCCCCTGCACCCACGCCTCCTGCATCAGCTGCCGCCCCCCGCCGGCGCCGACGACGACCGCGGCATACCGCGGCAGAACGTCCAGCCGCTGATGCCCCGCGACGGCAGTCTGCCCCTCGGGCTGTGCCCCCGCAAACGCCGCCTCCTGCAGTCCCGCCGCAGCCTCCTGTTCCTGCCTTGGAGGCCACCCCAGGGGCCCCCACGGCTCCCGATGCGGCTGAGCTCCGTACGCTCCTGCGTTCGTTGAGCCAGCTGCTCGAGCAGCTCCCGGTGCTCGTCACCGCCGTCACGTCTGCCCTCCAGGCCGGCGTTGTTCCTGCTGACCGCCATGGCAAATGAGCATGTCCATGGGCTCACAGTGTGTGGTTTCAACGCCCGCGGCTTGGTTCCCAACAAGGGGAATTCCGCCAATTCCTCCGGGATGAGGCGATAGACATTTGTCTCGTCTGCGAGACGTTTCTGAAACCTGGTGTGGCCGTCGGGGTGGCGCACTATCGCTGCTACCGTACCGACCGGCCCACCCATGGCGGAGGCACCACTGTCTATGTGAAGACTTCGCTGAAGCACCATGCTGTCCTGCTGCCACCTCTCACTGCCGTGGAGGCCACTGGGGTGGCTATCACCACCACGGCGGGGGTCATTACCTTCATCGCCGTCTACAGGCCCCCGAGGGGCCACCTCCTGGAGGCCGACCTTGATGCCCTGCTGATGCTGCGTGGGAACCTGTTCATTGCGGGTGACTTGAACGCCAAGAGCCCGCAGTGGAACTCTCGAGTCACCTTCTTCCCCAACCGAGGTCAGTCCGACGTGCTCGACGTCGCAGTCCTGAAAGGCGTCGGGCACTTTACATCGGCTACTGTCCATTGCGCCCTGTCCTCTGACCACCTTCTGGTGGTCTACAACATGGATGTCGTCGGCGCCTCCCTCCCGCCTGACCGCCGTACCTTCCGCGACATTGACGAGGCCCACTTTTATGCTGAACTGCTCGGTCACTTCGACCGTGCTCCGGATCCTGCCCTGGAGGGGGCCGATGCTGCGCTGGCCTTCTTTACGCAGCACACACTCAGCGCTGGTGCCGCTGCGTCTCCCCGCCAGCCACGGCAGCCTCGCGAGATGTCCCGGCAGGTTCCGCCGCACATCTTGGAGGCTATAACGGCCAAAAACCGTCTCTTCCGTGAGTGGCAGCTCACTCGCCAGCCTGCGACCAAGCGCCGCCTCAATCGGGCGTGGCGCGAAATCCGGGCCGCTATCGACCAACACCAAACCCGTGACTGGGCTGGCCTTGTGGCCACCCTGAACGCGACTGATGGGAGTGCCTGGCGGACCGCCAAGCGCTTCCTCCGTCACCATCAGCCTGTTCCTCCGCTCCACTTCGGCGGCGAGGTTGTCTGTGCCCCGGATGCCAAGGCCAACGCCCTCGTCGACGTGTTCGCCGACAACTTCCGCCCGGTCGCGGACGTCTTCGATGCCGACCACGTCCGTCTCGTGGTGAACCGCCTGCCGGTTTTCCTCGCCGCCAGGGCTGCTGACGATGTGATCGCACCCATCACCGCCGAGGGGTTGGACTCCAGCTCCGCCGCCTCAACCCCAAGAAGGCGGGTGGCTCCGATGGTGTCACGAACCACCTCCTGCGGTTATTGCCGCCGGCACTCCATCAACCACTGGCAGACACATTCAACTGCGTTCTCCACTCCAGGATCTTCCCTTCCGCGTGGAAACACGCGGAAGTGGTGGCTATCCCCAAGGCCGGCAAGGATCCGCGTCAGGTGGAGCACTACCGGCCGATCAGCCTGCTCCCGTCTCTCTCCAAGATCTTTGAGAGACTGTACGTGGAGCGGCTGTGGCGCCACGTCACTGCCGAAGGGCTCCTTCCAGCGGAGCAGTTCGGATTCCGGCGGGGCCACTCGACCACGCACCAGCTCTTACGCCTGGTGGAACAGGCGATGCGGGCGCTGGAGTCGCGGGAGTACCTTGGGGCGGTACTCCTAGACGTCTCCAAGGCGTTCGACTGCGTGTGGCACGAGGGCCTCGTGTACAAGCTCCTTGTACATGGGGTCCCGACGTCCCACGCCCTTCTGCTGCGGTCCTACCTCGCGGGCCGCACCTTCCACGTCCGGGCCGCCGGCGGCACCTCCACCGACCGGCCGATTCGTGCGGGGGTACCGCAGGGGTCGGTTCTTGGCCCCCTGCTGTACACCTTGTACACCGCTGACTCACCGCGGGTGGCGCGCGTGGAGTTGGCTCTTTATGCCGACGACACTGCGTTTTTCACCCGCAGCCTGAACGTGGTCGCGATGTGCTGCCGACTCCAACTAGCGTGCGACGTCCTGGGGGCGTGGTCCACCAAGTGGCGTCTCAAATTTAACCCCGCCAAGAGCCAGGCGGTCGTCTTCACTCGGAGACGGCTGCCTCCTGCCCTGCCGCCTGTCTCGATCTCGGGAGGCCACATCCCATGGTCACCAGCTGGCCAATACCTCGGTGTGACGCTGGACAGGCATCTCACCTGGCTGCCGCACATCCGTGACATCAGGGGGCGGGCGATTGGGCGTCTCCGGGCGCTCTACCCGGTGCAGAACCCCACATCCACCCTCCCCCCTCGGCACGGCCTGACCGTGTACTTGGCCCTCGTCCGGCCGGTACTCGAGTACGCCGCCGTCGTGTGGGGCAATGCCGCTCCGTCGCACGTTGCGTGTCCAGAATCGGGCGCTGCGACTCGCTCTCCACAAGCCGCCTCGTTACTCTACGAGGCTGCTTCATGAGGAAGCTGGCGTCCCGTTGCTACGGGATCGCATCAGGCAGTCTGCCAGGGTGTTCTATGCTTCTGCAGAACACTCTGGCAGTCGTCTTATTTGCGGACTGGGACACCAAGTCCACCGCGGGCCGACCACGCGTTGGCCTGATCTGCTGCGGGAGTAGTTTCTTCCACAGCCCCTATGACGCTTTTAACGCAGCGTCCGCCCCCACGCGGCCGCTCACGCAGGCCAATCCTAACCGTGAGGCCAACCAATAGTTCTTGAGGTCCACACAGGAACAGCAGCTTCGCTACTTAGCCTGTCTCCCTCCTGGTAGATGAAACCAGAGACTTACAGTGCAGTGCAGAGGAAGTAAGGCCCCAGTTCTCTCCAGACGCTGAATAGCACACCATCTGTGTCGGGAGTCGCGTCGCGTCGGTATCATTGCCATAAACAGCCTCGGATACGCATAACCATGAAATCATTTTCGAGAGAAGTGTTAATTCTGGGATAACTTTAATTATCTATCTTCAGTTTACGTATGTCGTATTTTCACGTGCCGTCGCGGTACAGACATTCTACCATTATTTAGCGTGGCGTTTGATGAACATTATCATCAAATTATGGCGAGCATTCACTTAAACATTTAATTTGGACAGTTATAGTTGCATCAGCGCATTAGACTCTGAACTGCTGTGTTAGTCAGATTGTGTGGATTCTTTTTTTTTTTTTTTTTTTTCATCTGCGACTTTCAGAATATAGCAAACGTTTTTTTTTCACGATCGTTTTTGATTATAAATCCCAGACAGTCTCCTAATTCCTCAGAGCAATAAGCTGTAGCTATAAGTGTATTTCTCAGATGAAGTGGGCACTAGGAATTCTAATTCTAGGCTTCACGTTTTGCTAATCACTTTCTGGTTGCCAAAATTGTAGTTAGAGAGCAAGTGTTGAGAAAGGCAAAACAACAGCATAAATAATAGGAACATTTTAAACAACATAATTCCACCCGCAGCCCCACATATGGTTAAACGGCCGGGAAATGCATCTTTTCTACATCACAAAACATTATATATATAAACAATCAATCCACCAGCCGCCCCACACATGGATGACTACCGAGCAGCCATGAAGATCATTGAAACCGACAAGCTACACTGCTTTACGCATAATGCGGAGCCTGTGAAGCAGCTGAAAATGGAGCCCTCGCACCTCAAAGAAGAACTGGCGGGCCTGGGCTACATGGCCAGCTCCGTGACCATCATGAAATCGCCCAGGACGATGCGAGACATGCCTCTTTTCCTAGTTGTACTCCTCGATAACTTCGAAAAATCTTCCAGCTGCAGTTGGTGACCCGGATTGGGATGGAAGTGGAGCCGCTCAAGGCCAAGGGGAGGCGCGCCCAGTGCTTCTCCTGCCAGGGCCTTGACCATGTGGCTCGCTACTGCTCGATGCCGGCCCGCTGTGGTGGGAGTCGGCGCACTCTGGTGGGAGTCAGGACTGCATGAAGAAGAGAGAGGAGGCGCCAAAATGCTGCAACTGTAGTGAGCCACATGTGGCGAGCTACAGAGGCTGCGCTGCATTCCGACGCCGCCCACGGCAGAACGGACGATCAGCACCCGCCAGGAAGGTGCAACCTAGCACCAGCTACGCCTCCGCCACTAAGGGAGAGTTCGCTGACTCCACCACGAGACGACAAGTGGCCTTCCCGCCACTTCCGCAACGGGACTCGAACGAGACCGCACCATCCACCGCGCCTGGATCGTCAGCTCCACAGGCTGACTCCCAGGCCGACCACCACAAGGGCGGACGACGCACTGTCCGTCCACTCAACACTCCCACGCCTCAGGCTGCTGGGCGCGCGGTCCAGCGAACGGATGCGACGGCGACGCCGCGCCCGGCCGCCCCTGCGCCCGCCGCTGCGGCTGCACCCGCACCATCAACAGGACCAGGAGCCGCAGACCTGGGAGCCCTTCTGGGCTCTCTCTCCGCCCTGCT
Organism: Schistocerca nitens; assembly: GCF_023898315.1. NCBI lineage: Eukaryota > Metazoa > Arthropoda > Insecta > Orthoptera > Acrididae > Schistocerca > Schistocerca nitens. The sequence continues at coordinate 347,327,649 of NC_064618.1, read as the reverse complement.
CCAACAACTGCCCGTGCTAGTCACGGCAGTCACGGAGGCCCTCCAGGCTGCTACCCTCACCATGAAGCCGCACCATGATAATCCATTCACCCATGGACTGACCGTTTGCTGCTTCAACGCAAATAGCCTGTTCCCCCAACAAGGTGAGTTTCGCCAGTTCATGCAGGACGAGACCATTGCCTGTTCGGCGAAACTCACCTTAAACCTGGGGTCCATGTGCGTGTAGCAAACTACGTTTGCTACCGCAATAACAGGCCAACAGCTAGCGGTGGCACCGCCATCTATGTACGTGCATCACTCAGGCACCACCAGGTGCAACTCCCGGACCTGGCAACCCTGGAAGCCCCTGGGGTGACGGTCACCACAACAGCCGGGCAGATCACGTTTGTGGCAGTATACAGGCCATCACGCGGACACTCCAGGAGGCGGACGTCGACGCGCTGCTGACAGTTGGGGGGGAGGGCGATCATTGCGGGTGATTTCAATGCGAAGCACCCGGAATGGAACTCCCGCCTCACGAATGTCAGTGGCCGCCGACTTTCCCGCGCTGCCGCGAGGAACGGCGCCCTGATCCTGGGCCCACAGGAGCCCAAAATCTACCCTGCCAGGAGACGGCCGGATTTGCTCGATGTCGCAGTCATAAAAGGCATCGGGCACCACACGACCGCCTCCACACGGTGTGCACTGTCGTCAGACCACCTGCCGGTGGTCATCGACATAGATATCGCCGGAGCCACGCTGCCACCACGCCGACAGACGTACCGGCGCATGGACTGCGAGCGCTTCCAGGAGATAGTCCTGGAATCGATCGCAGACACACCCAATCCAGATGCAGTGGACGCGGACGCCGCTCTGCGTGTCCTCTCGCCACAGCTACTGAGCTACTGCACGCAGCCGACGCAGCCACCCCCCCCCCCCCCCCCGCCAGCCACAGGAGCCCAGGGACTTCTCCCGCAATCTACCGCCTCCGATACAGGAAGCACTCAGGGAGAAGAACAGGCTGTTCCGGGAGTGGCAGCTCAGCCGCCAACCCGCGACGAAGCGATACCTCAACTGCATGCGGAGAGACATCAAAGCAGCGGCTGAGGCGCACAGGAACAGCGTGTGGTCGGCCTTCGTCGCCTCCCTCAACCCAGAGGACGGCAGCATTTGGCGCACGGTGAAGTTGTTCCTGCGCCGACGACGGCGCATACCATCAATACTGGTTGGGCAAGACGTCGTCTGCACCCAGCGGCCCTTGGTGCGTGGTCGACAAAGTGGCGCCTGAAGCAGAATGCGGCGAAGAGCCAGGCAGTGGTGTTCACACGAAGACCACTGCCACCAGATCTTCCTCTAGTCACCGTCAGGGCAAGCCCCGTCCCATGGAGCAGGACTGGCCTCTACCTAGGAGTCATTCTCGACCAGAAGCTAACGTGGAAAGCCCACATCGAGGGCGTCAGGGGCAGAGCAATATGGCGCCTACGCGTTCTGTACCCTCTGCTCAACCTGTCGTCTGCCTTGCCTCCCCACCACGGCATCACGCTGTACCTGGCGCTGGTTCGTCCAGTGCTGGAATATGCGGCCGTGATGTGGGGCAACACGGCCGACACACACATCAACAAGCTGCAGAGGGTGCAGAACAGGGCGCTCAAGCTCGCTCTGCGCCTACCGAGGCTCTATTCGACCGCTCGGCTACACCGGCAAACTGGCATCCCCTTCCTCCACGACCGATTTAAACAATCGGCGCGGGTCTTCTATGAGCGGACTGTACAGTCCGACAATAGGCTCATTAGGGACTTGGGCCATCCTATTCACCACAGGCCAACCACGCGTTGGCCTGACCTGTTACGAGAATAATATTTCGCGACAGAGAGACTCCACCCCAGAAAACACCTCAGGCCAATTCGGAGCGTGAGGAAGCCACTCCACAGATATAGGATTATGCAGGAATAGCAGTATATGATTAGCCTGCTCCCAACACGAGTCAGGGCAGACTCGTGTGGATGAGTGACAGTGACAGTGACAGCGGACGTTCCCTATTCCGTCCGCGCCCGCTCTGGCCGCCTCCGACTACGGCCGAGGCTTCCTGGTGTTCCCTTCTTGGTTCGTGCCCGCAGTGTGCGGATGTCTGAGGCTCGTTGTTGGTGTTGGAAACATATTTTCTCCGGTATTGCTTCAGCAGTTCAAATGCCGGGTTCCATGCAGTGCTTAGCTGGTATCCTGCTTCCCGGTTAATCAGGTTTTGTCCCATCTTTATAGATTCAGTGATGACACTATCCCAGAACCTGGGGGTCTGGACCATGACCTTGGTGTTCTCATAATCCATGGAATGCTCCAACTCTAGGTAGTGTTCTGCTATTGCTGATTTTGTGGCCTGCCTTAGCCTGGTATGTCGGTGGTGTTCCTTACATCTGATTTCCACCGTTCTAGTCGTTTGGCCAATGTAGGACATACCGCATTCACAAGGAATATTGTAAATGTCAGGCTTCCTTAATCCCAGGTCATCTTTGACTGTTCGAAGTAAAGCCCTGATTTTGCTAGGTGGGCAGAAGACACTCTTGATGTTATGTTTCATTAGTATTCTGCTGATCTTGGCAGAAACAGGCCCAGCATACGGTAAAAATGCCAGCTTCTCGATTTCTTCTTCTTGCTCGTTCTCCAGTGTATCCTGACGTCTGGCGGGATGTAGAGCTCTGCGGATGTCACTGGATGAGAATCCGTTGTTAGCAGACACTTTTTGAAGATGTTCAAGTTCCCCTGCCAGGCTGTCAGAGTCAGACAGTGTCTTGGCTCGGTGTACGAGTGTTCTAAGCACCCCGCTCTTTTGTGCTGGGTGGTGGCAGCTGTCGGCCTGTAGGTATAAGTCTGTGTGTGTTGGGTTTCGGTACACATTGTGGCTGAAGGTGCCATCCGCCTTCTTCTTCACCAGGACATCCAGAAACGGAAGCTGACCGTCCTTTTCTAGCTCCATGGTGAATTTAATATTCGGATGCCTTGAGTTCAGGTGGTCCAGGAAGTCTTCCAGTTTTTCGCGACCGTGGGGCCAAATGACAAATGTGTCATCAACGTATCTCAGGAAGCATGTTGGCTGGTAAGTGGCAGTTGTAAGAGCCTCGTCCTAGAACTTCTCCATAAACAGGTTGGCCACTACTGGAGACAAGGGGCTACCCATCGCCACCCCTTCAGTCAGGGAACAACAGGAGGGCACCACCGCACATGGAGGCGGCCAGAGCTGGCGCGGACGGAATACGGAACATCCAGAGTGGCAGGGGAGCGCCACTCACGGGCGCGGACCGAGAAGGCAACACCAGCAGGCCACGACCGCAGTTGGAGGCGGCCAGAGTGGGCGCGGACGGAATAGGGAACACCTAGAGCGGCTGGATATCGCGACTCGCGGGCGAGGACCGACTAGGGAACGGCAAACAGAACACCAGGCACCGGGCGACCCGGTCCAGCAAGCAGCCAGTCTCAGGGAACACGTGATGAAGACGTCAAGTAATGACGTCGAAATATCGTGTTTGGAAGACGCTGATATCCGGCAGAAACCCGATTTCCACGAGATGTCATAAAACCATCATTCAGTAGCCATGTGGCATTTCATAAGTCAGTAGAAATTCTCTCAACTCTCGTAGAGAGACACTTGTCATAATCAAGTGTGTAAATGTAAGAATATTTCTCATCATTTCATGAGCATTTCAGTAAGTAGCATAAAGTTCAACCTCCAAAGTGTACTCATATATTTACAAGTAGTAGTGCATGTCGTGTTTGTGTTGTGTTCTGCAAAGAAATGTCAATAGCGATGTCAACGGCCTCTCTTTTTTACAGCTATGCGAGCACTTACGGGAGTGTAGCGAGTTTCAAAACGGCTCGAACGGCACCAGCAAATTTTGAAGGAAACACAATAATGGGTATATTTCTGGCTAGTGCACAGCCCAGCACAGCAGAGCATAACGTCAAGGTGGCTAAGCGGTTCTAGGCGCTTCAGTCTGGAACCGCGCGACCACTACGGTCGCAGGTTCGAATCCTGCCTTCGGCATGGATGTGTGTGATGTCCTTAGGTTTAAGTAGTTCTAAGTTCTAGGGGACTGATGACTTCAGATGTTAAGTCCCATAGTGCTCAGAGCCATTTGAGCCATTACATCAAGCTCACATATACTCACTGCCAAAATATTTACGATGGGAGTTTCAGCTACAATGACAGTTTCTTGCAAATAAAAATATTTCACAGGTTGAAAAATTAGAGAAGTGTGTAGAAACGAAATCTCATCAATAACAGTGCCCAAATATTTTCGTCGGCGTTCTGTAAATCACATTTACGTATATACACACTTGTCATTGCTATTAAAGTACAATTCTTGGTTTCCAGCATTCTTTTCCACAAACTGGAGTCCCTAGCCCCTACTTATTATTCACGGTCTCATTACACATGTACATATTCGTCGATTCTTCTTCAATATTTCATCACAATAAATACATAGCATAATCACATTCCTCATACAGCATCACTTTATTGATCATAACCATATCTCAACATCATAATACACACCGTCGTCATAATAATACCATCATAGCACGTCAATCAATACTCTCAAAACCTCTTAAAAATGCTCTCTGCTCGTTTCAGTAGTGTCATCTACCACAAACGTAGATAAAAATCATGATCCCACGCAATATACATCACTCAAAGCTCTCGCAGCATCACAACGGTTCTGAAAAGTGAACAGTTCATAAAATGCAGACAAAGTACAGTTTCATAAATGCAAAGTAATATAACTGTGTAATTACGTAGAAATGTGTCAGTGATGTAGTAAAAATTTTCATTTCTCTCTGTTAAATGACCAGATAGCTGTGTAATTTGTGTTAGAGAAATATGGTACCGATGTTTAAAACTGTATAAGCAAATACCATATTAGCTAGGGCTCTTTGCGCTTGCCACACACCTGGTACACAATGTCGGCGTACCCCCTCGAGGGATAACGTAGTTATGCCTCAGATGTTACAGATTAAAACTGCAGAATGAAATTTATCACCGAAAACCTTCTCTGTATCATTGTACTTTAAAAATATTTCAAATAATATTTCAATTACAAAAAGCAATCACTCAAATGCGAATCATGTACCGCTAAACTGTACTTCTTGCTGTAAGAAAATTTCTGTCATCGCTTTAAAAATGTGCCAAGTGTCGTAGATATCGTCGTTCATAAACAAAGTTCTCCAGAAATCAATGTACTTACCTTGTCATATAAAAAAATATACATGTCGTAGTTATTACGTCCATTGCCGTGATCTTCAAAATACTGTACTGTAACGTATTCTTGAGTTACGAAAATAACTGCGTCGTTGTAGCCATGCCGCAAAGTCATACCAAAACGTGTTTTACTTTCCAGAAGAATGTAGAAAGCTGTGCAGACATAAAACAGATACAGCATAAAATATATAATAGAAATTGTGTCAATCATTAATAGCGCTGTATTGAAATCGTGTAGCTGTCAAACAAACCAAATACTGTGCCATCTGTGACCTCTCAGAAAATACTTTAAATAAAAAAATGTCTTTTCAAGTAAACCAAAATGTTGCAGTAAAACCGAGAACTTTGTCTGACAGCTTTGTGGTGAATGTGGAAAATAGAGTTGACCTGTTGCTTCAGTTAGAAGGTCGTGATTCTCAAGCAGTTGCAGGTGTAGACAGGGCATAAATTCTCAGCAGCAAATTGAAAAGTAAGAATGTAGGGGAATCAGTAAAGAGAAAGAAAGTGTTGTTGTTAGGTAGCTCTCATGGAAGAGGTGTTGGCCAATTTTTGCAGGATGAAGTAGGATCAGAATACCAGGTCACCAATTCTTTAAACCTAGTGCTTGACTGGAGCAGGTGACAGAAGATTTAGGATAATCTTACAAAGACTTCACTAAGGAAGACACCGTGGTTATAGCAGGTGGGCCAGAAAATAGTACTGACAGAGATCTTTGGTACAGAATAGAATGTGACCTGGCAAAGACTGCATCAGCATCGAAGGATACTAGTGTTGAGTTTGTATCTGTCCTTGGGCGCCATGACCGACCTCATTTGAACTCTTCTCTTAGGAGAGTTAATTTGGAGTTGGAACGGCTGCTTATATCGGGTGTAGGGTCACACATTGGTGTGCTTCCTGTTGTTTATCTCAGTAGGTGGGATTATACTAGGCATGGCCTACACCTCAACAGGAAACGGAAGGGTAAACTTGCTGGAAAATAGCAGGAACGTTAAAGGGGGGAGGCACCGTCATGAGTTGTTCCATCAGTAGGGTTCAGAAAAACACTTTTTTAGGGTAGGGAGGACAGGAAAAAACCAAGTTTTAAGAGAGGTTAAGATTGAGACAAACATTCAGTTTGAGAAAGAAACCAAAAAAACATAATTCTAGCTTATTACATCAGAATAAACAACAGAAATTTCAACTCTACACAATTGTAACTCAGCGAGTGTGAAACATCAGCTATCTTTATTGCATAAAAATATTCGAGGACTGACAAATAAAATTAATGAATTAATTATCTGTTTAGATGAATTAGAGTCCTGAAATCCAGCCAATGTAATGTGCCTCTGTGAACATCATTTGACCACTGGTATAGAACCTTTAAGTGTTACAGTGTTTAGGTTCTCATCTCACTTCTGTAGAGCAGAAATGGAGAAAGGTGGAATGCCACATTCGTTAGGAACTGTCATAAATTTAAGAACACAGACATTCATAAATTTTACCAATAACAGCATATGGAAGCATGTGCAGCAGGAGCAGAATTTAAAAAAAAAAAAAAAAAAAAAAACTTCTCTTTCATAATGGATTCAGACGGGTTATAATGTGGGGAGTACAGTGAAATAAAAACAGGTTTTATTTTACGATTCCGAAGCATGCGTCACCAAATAGCAGATCTGAATTGTGGTCCGTTATACGAAATGACTTTGTCAAAGTGTCCAACTTCACGTAAGAAATTCGTAACAAAGGCGTTGGACACAGTACGTCCAGTAGCTTTATGTAACCATGTGAAAAAAACAAATTTTGAAGTGAGTGCAACAGCGACGAAAACGTACGAAAATCCATTCAGTAAGAATAATAGGAAACAATGGAGCACGATGTGAGATGTTAGACTTTAGCTTTTTCACAAAGTTAGCAAATAGACAGAACTCTCCTAATTCTCTTTTCCATGCTGTTAAAATAACAAGTAGTCCGAAGTATATGATAACATTTTCGTGGACCAAAATGTGCGTAGCTGAAATGAATGTACCATATGAGCTTACTAACAAAATCGTCAGGGATACAAACTATCTATATCTTTTCATCAACAGTGCAAAGTTTGAAGAGTATGTTATTTCTGATCAGATAATAAAGACGAAACTGCGTGTGTGTCTTTTCATGCCATTTACTTTTAATGTCTTTCCAAATCGGATACTTGTCTTGCTCATGAGAAGTGTCCTTCAAAGATGCAGTGACAAAGTTTTCAAAGCAACTTTTTAAATGTAAAGAAAACTGAAATTTTTGTCAAGTTAGCTTCTGTGTCGCTTTTCTCAAGGCCAGCTGGTACACGTGAAACGGCGTCCGCAACAATGTTTCCCGTGCCAGGATTGTAGACTATTGTGAAGCAGAATTCTTGCAGACATATTGCCCAACGTTTCAACCTGTCATGATTTATTTTTGAAGACATGACAAATTGCAGTGCTCAAGGATCACTATAAACTTTTACATGTTTGCCAGAAAGAAAGAAATTTATCAAATGCCCAAACGATAGCTAAAACTTCCAATTCAGTGACGGAATAATTTTTCTCAGATTTCGTTAGTACGCGGCTAGCAAAAGCGATGGTTTTCTGAACAGTAATGCAATTTTCTATAACTTCTTGAAACAAATGGACACCAAGACCAACATTAGAAGAGTCCGTGCTAAGCCAGAAATCCTGTGACAGATCTGGGTGAGCTAAGATTGGTATGTTTAAGTAGCGCTTCTTTCAAAGAATCAAATTCCATCTGTATCTGTTCATCCCAGTTCCAAATAGTGTTTTTGCCAGTGAGAGAACAAAGTTTTGGAGTTACTAGAAGTTGCATATTCAGGAAACGACAGTGGAAAGTCACAAGACCTAGAAAACTGCAAACTTGTCTTTTGTGGCTGGAACAGGAATAGCTCCGATTGCTTCCAATTTTTCAGAATTCAGCTGAATGTCCTCAGAAGAAACAGTGTGAGCCAAAAACTTCACCTTTGCCCTACCGAATTCAGATTTTTCCAAGTAACTGTAATTCAAGATTCAGTAAACATACGAAACAAACTATTGAGGATATGATTATGTTGTTCCCAAGAGACTTATGCTGTGGAAATATCATGCACGTAAGAGGTGATGTGTCGTTTTAAAAACTCAGGTAATACGGAATTCACCCCACGTATGAATGCTGCCAAACAAATGTTCAAACCAAAAGGAAGCTTCGGAAATTGATAACAAACGCCGAAACAAAGAAAAGCCATACATTTTCTACATTTTGGGTGAAGTTCAATTTGCCAAAAGCTGAACTGAGATCCATAGTAGACAATGCTTTTACACTATTGAAATTTTGAAGACGTTTTTCCAACATTTGCGGCCTATCTGTTTCAGGAATTATTATGCTATTTATTTGTCTGGAATCTAATACAAGCCCGATCGATCCGTTTTCCTTTTCAACAACATGTAATGGGTTATTGTATGAGCTTACAGCTGGTTCAATAATGCCCTCATCAAGCATAGATTGTATTTCCGTTCTAACATGGTCCCTATAATGTGCTGGAATTACGTTTGGTCTGACGCAAAATTTTGTATGCTCATGAACACGAAATTTGTACTGAAATCCTTTAATTGTTCCTGTTTTGTGAGTAAAAACTGTTGAATGTGATTGTAAGATGTCAAAAGGTTCCTGCCTATCAGTGTCATTATAGTTATCAATTGTTTGATATTTCCTGAACAAATACATTAGTATCTAATAAGTCATCAATATTATCCCTGTCAGTACCTGCAACGTGCTCATTAGTATCAAAGTCAGTCGAAAATTCCAGACTGTCATTTGAAAAAAGGCAAAGCCAATTAATTCCTTCATCATGTTTTGAAAGCCAGTCTTCAAATTTCAAAACTGTTGACTTATCTTCGTTCTCTAAACTTATTTCAGCGCTGTGAAAGTTTAAAATTGCTTCATACTCATTCAGAAAATCTACACATAATATAATCTCCGTCGACAATAGTGGAATAATAAGAAAATTCATTAAAAATCTGTGACTTTGACAAAAGAATTCTAAGTTAGTTTGTTGGCGTACACTACACTTTTTCCAAAAACTGCAAATTGTAATTTAATTTTATGTCAAGGATGTGCGGGGCAGTCGTTCGATTTGTTGCATTTATTGAAAGCTGTTTCAGTAATTACCGAAATTGGACTGCCGGAGTGAAGTAGTGCCGTAAATTTTATGTCATTTGTTATTATGAGTTGAACTACAGGATATAAAGCGTTGTTCTGTTTCATGTCATGTTCCTGGAGAAAATCGTCCCTAATGTCTCCCATTTTCACGTAATTACGGGGTGGACTGTTGCGTCTGAAGTCGTTTTGTGTCCCTTGTTAACAATTATTCTGATTCCCATATGGTCTATTTCTACGGCTCTCTCTGTCATTACTAGGGATATGTGATCTGTCTCTGTAATTATTGTTATTTTGCCAATGGTTGTCATATGGGTGGTGTGTTTTGGTCACGATTTGCGTTATAACGGTAGACTTTCGTGTACGTTTATTTTTTCTGTCGTCACGAAATTGTGATGGATGGGGCCTATAATTGATGTTATTTTCCTGTTTTCGCATCATGCGATTGTCCGTGTCGATTTCCAGCTCTTGCATAGCTTCGATATCATCTTACAACATCCAGCCAGAATAATATGTCCTAAGTGTTCAGGCAATTTAATTAAGCAAATGCGAATAAGTTCCGAGGAGCTGTACGGGTTTGGCAAATACTGATTCTTGTTTGACATATCTTTAAAATATTTTACAGAGCTGGAAAATACATACTTTTCGAAACGCTTCATCAGTATAATATTGTGTTTTACTCGATCTTGTGTAGTCTTAGACCAATATGCAGAAAGAAAGACCTGATAAAAATCTCCTTCACTGTGACAGTCGGGAATAACCGATCGCATTCTTACAGCTGGTTCAGTTTCTAAATAGACACACATAAATTCTAATCTACGCTCTAATGACCAGTTAGGAGGAAAACAATGAGAAAACTGATGAAGCCAAGCTTGCGGATGTATGTCATTACTAGAATTCTTGAGTGTTTTAAATTTACGCGTTGTGATGAAGAGCTTATTGTCAAAGTCACCGTATCGGCGAGTCGCAAATCGGTCATTGTTACGTCGTCTCGGCGGTTCCATCTTAAGGCTCGGTGCACCCTTCCGATTTCTTTCAAGATCTCCGAAATACCATCTATTGTTACCGTGTAACTTTTCCGTATTTCTAAATCCCTCTTCCTGCGTCGAAGTACGAGTATCCTCTGAAATATGTAATTCTTGTATCAACTGTGACAACTGATCTTTTACTTTCCGTATTTCTCTTTTGTGTTGCGTATTAATTTGTTTCTGACTCTGTTTAAATTTCCTAATTTCCTCGTACTCCTGTGTGTCAGTAAACGCTACCGATCTTTTGTCATTCAAATCATCATCTACCTTCGTAGATAAATTTGTTAACTGATCCGAAAGTTCTGATACAAGTCTTAGAGTGTCCATTTGTGTCGTAATCATATCTACTATATCTTTAAAGTTTTACTGATTTTTTACCAGTTGCGCAACCGTATCGGTAGACGCAACATGATCAATTTTAGCCTGCAAGGCGTCGTGATTTTCGAGTACAATGGTCTGCACTTCTTTTCTTGCTGCTTCACGGTTCTGAAATGAATCTTCATGTCGCGAAAAAATAGGCTGAAAATGTTCGCAACTTTGTGTTTTACGTCTTCAGAAATGTTCCGATATTTAGATTCTATTTTGTGTATCTCAGCGGTTAAATCTTCACTTGTTTATTCAAGTGTTTGTTTAATTTCGTCAGTTGTGTCTCACTTTTGAACTTGTTGCTTTGTTTGCTTCTGATTTTGTTGCAATGTGTCTAACTTTAGAAGTTGTTGCTTTGTTTGTTTCTGATTTTGTTCAATTCCTTTTTAAGTTTTTGAATTAATTGCAATAACAATACATCAGCGACTGAAACATGTTCGTTTGTGTTTTTCGTCAGTGCGTTTGCACAGGCAATATTCGTATTTGGAAAAGCAGAGAGTGTGTCTTGACTTAACTGAGAAAAGTGTATTGATGCAAAACCGGAATCTACAGTATTTGCAACATTTTGTTGTGTTATTTCGCATTCCTGAAGTGAACTGTTACCGACCGATCGATCAACAGTAGTTCCCTCTTCACTGATTTTTCAATTTTTACCGCATTGCTTACTGTCTGGTCCATGTCCCTATACACTGTTACCAGATTATTGTCTTGAACATTTGTCACTTCGTTACTAGGTGGTGCTAACGAGCTACGCTCGTCGTCACTGTCATTTCTCAATTTGCTTTTCAGCCTGGTATTACGCTTTTTACTCGCCTTGCTTATCACACTATTTTACACAATAACACAAAAAAAAACAATTTGAAAATCAAAAATAAGAAGAAACACTAAAATAGCACTGAAAATAATAAATATCTAATTAGTTGCAAAAGCGACTGTGAGATACTTGGTGCAAACCCACATGCATGCCACAACTACTTTTCTCATGACAATACAGTACAAAAGTAAGAAACTACAGCTACAAAGGAAATTCCATACATAGAATTACGCACTACAAATAAATAGTAGCAGTAGTAGTAGTAGTAGTAGTAGTAGTAGACTTCTAAGGACTCGAAGCTCCTGTGCCCATCTCACATGATTCCTTCAGATGCTTATGTCTTGTGCTGCCTCTTGCTAGTAATTTATTCCCAATCTTTCGCATATTCAGTCAATTGCATTGCACCAAGTCCTCCAGGGTCTCCCTTTTCGTCTTTTGCCATATGATTTCTCCCTCAATATTCTTAACACAATTTGATCTTCTTTCATTCTCAACAGGTGTCCAGCCCATTGTAGTCTTCTAGCATTTATTATATTTACTATCGTTGGTTGTTGTGATAGCTCGTGTCTTCTCTTCCAGCATTGTGATTCATTGTTATAATAAGGACCAAAGATTTTTCTATAAAATTTATTCTTAAACACTTGTAAATGGTGGTGTTCTGTTTTCGTTAGGGTCCATGTTTCTGCTCCATAGATTAGAACTGGTCTGATGATTGTATTATACAGGGTGTTACAAAAAGGTACGGCCAAACTTTCAGGAAACATTCCTCACACGCAAAGAAAGAAAATATGTTATGTGGACATGTGTCCGGAAACGCTTAATTTCCATGTTAGAGCTCATTTTATTACTTCTCTTCAAATCACATTAATCATGGAATGGAAACACACAGCAACAGAACGTACCAGCGTGACTTCAAACACTTTGTTACTGGAAAAGTTCAAAATGTCCTCCGTTAGCGAGGATACATGCATCCACCCTGGAGAATGGCGTATTGTATCACAGCCGTCCACAATACGAGCACGAAGAGTCTCTACATTTGGTACCGGGGTTGCGTAGACAAGAGCTTTCAAATGCCCCCATAAATGAAAGTCAAGAGGTCAGGAGAGCGTGGAAGCCATGGAATTGGTCCGCCTCTACCAATCCATCGGTCACCGAACCTGTTGTTGAGAAGCGTACGAACGCTTCGACTGAAATGTGCAGGAGCTCCATCGTGCATGAACCACATGTTGTGTCGTACTTGTAAAGGCACATGTTCTAGCAGCACAAGTAGAGTATCCCGTATGAAATCATGATAACGTGCTCCATTGAGCATAGGTGGAAGAACATGGGGCCCAATCAAGACATCACCAACAATGCCTGCCCAAACGTTCACAGAAAATCTGTGTTGATGACGTGATTGAACAATTGCGTGCGGATTCTCGTCAGCCCACACATGATGATTGTGAAAATTTACAATTTGGTCACGTTGGAATGAAGCCTCATTCGTAAAGAAAACATCTGCACTGAAATGAAGATTGACACATTGTTGGATGAACCATTCGCAGAAGTGTACCCGTGGAGGCCAATCAGCTGCTGATAGTGCCTGCACATGCTGTACATGGTACGGAAACAACTGGTTCTCCCGTAGCACTCTCCATACAGTGACGTGGGCAACGCTACCTTGTACAGCAGCGACTCCTCTGACGCTGACATTAGGGTTATCGTCAACTGCACGAAGAATTGCCTCGTCTATTGCAGGTGTCCTCGTCGTTCTAGGTCTTCCCCAGTCGCTAGTCATAGGCTGGAATGTTCCGTGCTCCCTAAGACGCCGATCAATTGCTTCGAACGTCTTCCTGTCGTGACATCTTCGTACTGGAAATCTGTCTCGATACAAACGTACCGCGCCACGGCTATTGCCGCGTGCTAATCCATACATCAAATGGGCATCTGCCAACTTCGCATTTGTAAACGTTGCACTGACTGCAAAACCACGTTCGTGATGAACACTAACCTGTTGATGCTACGTACTGATGTGCTTGATGTTAGTACTGCAGAGCAATGAGTCGCATATCAACACAAGCACCGAAGTCAACATTACCTTCCTTCAATTGGGCCAACTGGCGGTGAATCGAGGAAGTACAGTACATACTGACGAAACTAAAATGAGCTCTAACATGGAAATTAAGGGTTTCCGGACACATGTCCACATAACATCTTTTCTTTATTTGTGTGTGAGGAATGTTTCCTGAAAATTTGGCCGTACCATTTTCTAACACCATGTATAGCTTTATTTTAGTTATCCTAGTCAGCTGTTTGGATCCTAAGAGATTTTGTATTGCATAATTGGCTTTGTTTAGCATTTTGCAGTCTCGCTTTTAGTTCAACCTGTCTCTTATTTTGTTCATCTAACACTGATCCCAACGGATCGGCTGCGACTGATGCATAAAAAGAAAGTTATGGATTTCAAAATGCACCACTCAAAAACCAAACACACACACACACATTGTAGATACTGACTATATTGTAGCCACCAAGAAAAAATGACCACAGTAAGGCAAATAGACATCTAACTACATAATTATTAAGAAGAGAAATTAAAAACATAACGACACTATCAAAAAGAAGACAGTACGTTGGAAAATAACTGGTGAATCAAAACTTAAAAATCTAAAGAAAAAATTGCAAGCAGAAAATACTTTTATAACGAAATCTGACAAAGCTATACTGTATTACTCATAGAAAGAAAAGAATATGCAGAAAAAAACAGCGGAATTCATCAGAAAAATGGCATAAAAATTTAAAGTCAAGTCTAACAAACATGTTCAAATACATGTTAAAAACACATTCCTAAACATAGGGCCTATGTCTTCAGGCAGGGAAAAACAGAGACTTATACAAAAAAAAAAACATCCTCAGGCACCCAGCATGAGAGGCCAGGTAAAGCTGTACAAGACAAATGTTCCAACATGAGAAACCAGGCAAGGCTCCACAAGACAAATATTCCTCTCTGTCCAACAGCAAATTTCATAGCAGCGCCCACATACCTTCTACGAAAGCAAATACAATCACAGCTGACCCAACATTACAAACTTGGAAATGATAGAACAATATGAAATACCACTCAGCTAACAGAAAAAACATAACAGTAGCATAAAAATCCTATGCACAACAACACTTTCCTCATTTGATGTAGAAAGCACTTACAGTTGCACCCTTCAATTCATGAAACCATCAAACTAATTGAATAAAAGCTGAAAACACACAGTCATCTACCTCAACATATAGATGAAACAATAAAATTGTTACAGTCACTAACACATAAAACTGTTTTGAATTCGATCAGAAATGCTACATGCAAGAAGGTTTACCTATAGGTTCAGCTATTTTAGAAACGTAGCCAACATCTTCATGAATAACATAAAAAACTAATATTTGAAGATGTAATAACACAGAAAAGCTACATCATCATCTGCTGTCACAGGTACATGAAAGAAATTATTTCCAAGGTAGATGAACCTCGAAACAATTACAACAATTAAACAAATACATAAATACTATACACAAGAAAATTAAATTTCCATTTTCAGAAGAACATGAAAACACACTTACCTTTCTAGACATAATCACAAAAAGACAATCATGAACACACCTTTGACAGTACACGAAGCCTTCAACATCGAGGACAAAAATAAATGCAACCTCAAACCACCCACAGAATCAGACACAAGCTACAGTTGGATCCATGTTAAGGAGACTCAGTGAGATTCCCCTAAACATTTATGATTGCCAAAAAGTGCTACCCATTATAAAACAGATAGGATTGAAAACATATGCAAAGGAATACTAGTAGACACACTTAACAGAAAAATAAAGACACAAATGAAGAAAAAACAAACCAAATTAACTTTTAGACATGAAAGCAAACAATTGCAAAATGTCATACAGCCACCTACCACAAGAAATTCTGACACAAAATAGGTAATATTTTAAAAAACGGGGCACTAACATTGCCTACAAAACACATAATACAAAAACATATCCATGAACGAAAATCAGAGCCAGATAGATACCTACAATCTGGCATCTACAACCTCAATTACAGGAACTGTGAAAAAATATACATTAGGATGACTGACAGGATATTTCACACGAGACTTAAAGAGGGCCTGGAATTACAGTAGAAACCATTCAACATTTGCAGACCACCTTAAACAGGAATGCCACAGATCAGGCACTACAGAAAAAGATGTTGACATCATAAAAATCTGTAAAGACAGACACATCTTCTGATTACAAGAAAACTTCCATATACACAAAGCATTAAACACAATAAATGGTTACTCTCTGTAGTGTAACACATACAGGTATGGACTGCGCGTTATCTGTGTTAAGCATATAGTGTACATATGAATCAGAGACAGCTTTATTAAGTGACAGTGTTATGAAGCAGAGACATTATTAAAAAAGAATATCTTTGACTCTCTGTGTCTCTGAAACATGGTAGCGAAGTAATGAAGATAACTTTTTGTTCTGTGTATTAAACAAGAATTGGAAAATAACTCGCTGTTCACACGTAATAATAGGTCAGCCTATATGTTAACAACTCACTTATCAAGATTCTTCTAATATGATAGGCCAGTCAAAGAACTTCTACAAGGACATGGTGTCGGCGAGAAGCTAATAGACACTGCAAACAATCTGCACTACATACACAAATCTACATGACTGAGAGATAAAAAGTATTCACTTCTTCACCGATCAGGCACTACAGAATAAGATATCAACATCATAAAAATCAGTTAAATAGGAATCTCCTCTGGTTCCAAGAAAACTTTCATGTACACAAAACATTAAGATAAAATGAATGGTTACTCGCCGAACAAATACAACAATCAATGTTTGTTGAAGATATTCACTTGATCTTCACAACACATTGTACGACGAGTTTAGAAGGGTGTATTTTAAGACAGACTATTCAACATTGCAAAATGCAACACCAAATACAACACATAAAAGTAAATAGAGACACAAACACAAAAACAACAAAATACTTTATACTGAACAAGCCGCTCAACATTTTCAGACCACCTTTAACAGGAATATCATAGATCAGACACTATTGACTAAGATATTAACATCATAAAAATCAGTAAAGGTAGGCATCTCCTCTGGTTCCAAGAAAACTTTCATATAAACAAAAAATTAACACAATAAATGGTTACTCGCCCAAAAAATACAACAATAAATGCGTTGGAAACCAAACATTGTATATGCCAATGGCCTTATCGCAGTGGTAAACCCGGATCACGAAAGTCAAGCGCTGTCGGGCTTGGCTTGCATTCGGATGGGTGACCATCTGGGTCTACCGAGTGCTGCTGGTAAGCGGGGTGCACTCAGCTCTTGTGAGCCCAGTTGATGAGCTATCTGACTGAGAAGTAGCAGCTCTGGTCACGAAAACTGAGAACAGCCGGGAGAGTGATGTGTTGACCAGATGCCCCTGCATATCCGCATCCAGCGATGCCTATCGACTGAGGACCACCCGGCGGTCGGTTGGTTTAGTTGGGCCTTCCTAAGTCTGTTAGGACGGAGAGTAAACAATGGATAAAATAATAAAAAAAATCAAGTAGAAAGAAAATAAAAAACACACTTCCCCTTTTCCATCCCACTGCTTTGCGCTTACTGTTCGCTGATCTCTGCTTATTCTCTGCCCCCCCCCCCCCCCCCCGTCCTCCACCTCTCACCTAGATTTCAACTATATCACTACTTCTTCATTTCTCTTATGCATTGAATAAACACACAGTAACACAATTAAATGAAATAACACACCAATGACAAACTGCAGGGAAGAAAACATAGTTTAACACTGTCTTGTGTTTAATATGAAAAGGGCGTAATTGTTCAAGGCAATGTGAGATTAGGCAAGAATCCACAGTGTCCACCCAAATACGTGACAGAAGACGGGATTTAAGAATGTACGGGGAAAATCAGTCATTAAATACCATAAGTAAAAATTAAGTCTTTTAGCGAACTGTTTTTCGATCCAGAAAAAAAGTCAAATTGTAAATGTCTTTTATTACAGACCACTTATGGTTTTTAATTTCAGTGAAATTGAATGCGTTTGGTGACAAAATACGAATCTTTTTTTTAGCTGCAAAAACGGAATTAAAATATCCTCAACAAGTAAGAAATAATTTTGTAAACTGGTGGTGGTATATTTACATTATATTTGAATACAGTTTAGGATTTTATGTTATCTAATCCTTTTTTTCTTTATTATTATTATTGTTAGCATTAGTATTACATGAAGCTGAAAGTATATATTGTCATATAGTATTACATGTCATATATTATTACTTGTGTTTATAAGGCCTGTTACAGACAACCAGGAAACAGATCATGTATATTGATAACCTCAATACATGAATGGCTGAAAAACTTCAGGCACACGCTATAATCTAGTGCTAGCATCGTTATGTTGTGAAAAGCACCTGATGTCTTTCAACCAGCACAGTAACTGTCCTAGAGAGAGACATCGCTGCTGCATATGGGTCAGCCACTGTGTTATTGGCTGCTGGACATACTTATCATATTGATGTTTGAAGCTCTTACTGTTGTATTCCTTCGTGTTCGCAAAATAGTTATGGTTTTCAGACTATGCCCTCCCTCAAATATATTTTTTTTCTCTTTTTTTACATGATCACTTCTGCACGTTACAAGCAGGCATGCACAGCTAACGTTATACTTCACAAAACCAATATGACGACCAAGCGCGCAGCGGCAATACTTAACATCCTCCTCTGAGTTTGTCACTTTTTGTTTTTCTCCGTTTGTTTTCTATTGCAAATTAAAGGAGCGAAATAAATGTGCAAGTGTGGCTGTTTGATATAAGCTTACGATAATATTGTCACCACATCTTTTATCATTTCAATATGATATCATTTCATCAGCAACGGCCAAGGAGTCACAATATGGCAAAGAAAAGTAGGTTTTTGCCTTAGTTATGAGGTTCTAATTATCACCTCGAAAAACCATAAGGCTTAGTGATTGAATGGTTTTGCTGCAGAACCCGTCAGCATATTTTCGGTTCAAATATAAAAAAAATTCCTTACGGATAGATGAATGGCAGCAGGCGGGTTCAATATATCCGTAAAGCATACGACACTGTGTTATACTGCCGACTACACTCCTGGAAATGGAAAAAAGAACACATTGACACCGGTGTGTCAGACCCACCATACTTGCTCCGGACACTGCGAGAGGGCTGTACAAGCAATGATCACACGCACGGCACAGCGGACACACCAGGAACCGCGGTGTTGGCCGTCGAATGGCGCTAGCTGCGCAGCATTTGTGCACCGCCGCCGTCAGTGTCAGCCAGTTTGCCGTGGCATACGGAGCTCCATCGCAGCACTGGTAGCATGCAGTTGACGGACTTTGAGCGAGGGCGTATAGTGGGCATGAGGGAGGCCGGGTGGACGTACCGCCGAATTGCTCAACACGTGGGGCGTGAGGTCTCCACAGTACATCGATGTTGTCGCCAGTGGTCGGCGGAAGGTGCACGTGTCCGTCGACCTGGGACCGGACCGCAGCGACGCACGGATGCACGCCAAGACCGTAGGATCCTACACAGTGCCGTAGGGGACCGCACCGCCACGTCCCAGCAAATTAGGGACACTGTTGCTCCTGGGGTATCGGCGAGGACCATTCGCAACCGTCTCCATGAAGCTGGGCTACGGTCCCGCACACCGTTAGGCCGTCTTCCGCTCACGCCCCAACATCGTGCAGCCCGCCTCCAGTGGTGTCGCGACAGGCGTGAATGGAGGGACGAATGGAGACGTGTCGTCTTCAGCGATGAGAGTCGCTTCTGCCTTGGTGCCAATGATGGTCGTATGCGTGTTTGGCGCCGTGCAGGTGAGCGCCACAATCAGGACTGCATACGACCGAGGCACACAGGGCCAACACCCGGCATCATGGTGTGGGGAGCGATTTGCTACACTGGCCGTACACCACTGGTGATCGTCGAGGGGACACTGAATAGTGCACGGTACATCCAAACCGTCATCGAACCCATCGTTCTACCATTCCTAGACCGGCAAGGGAACTTGCTGTTCCAACAGGACAATGCACGTCCGCATGTATCCCGTGCCACCCAACGTGCTCTAGAAGGTGTAAGTCAACTACCCTGGCCAGCAAGATCTCCGGATCTGTCCCCCATTGAGCATGTTTGGGACTGGATGAAGCGTCGTCTCACGCGGTCTGCACGTCCAGCACGAACGCTGGTCCAACTGAGGCGCCAGGTGGAAATGGCATGGCAAGCCGTTCCACAGGACTACATCCAGCATCTCTACGATCGTCTCCATGGGAGAATAGCAGCCTGCATTGCACACTGTACTAGTGCCGACATTGTGCATGCTCTGTTGCCTGTGTCTATGTGCCTGTGGTTCTGTCAGTGTGATCATGTGATGTATCTGACCCCAGGAATGTGTCAATAAAGTTTCCCCTTCCTGGGACAATGAATTCACGGTGTTCTTATTTCAATTTCCAGGAGTGTATTAACGAAGGTACGAGCATACGAAATAGCTTCCCATGTATGTGAGTGGCTCAAAGACCTGTTAAGCAACAGAACCGAGTACGTTGTCCTCGACAGTGAGTGTTCATCAGAGACAATGGTGTCGTCAGGAGTGTCCGAGGGAAGTGTGATAGACCGCTGTTATTTTCTATATACGTAAGTTATGCGGCGGGCAGGTTAAGCAGCAGCCTGCGGCTGTTTGTTGATAATGCTGTGGTGTGGGGGAAGGTGTCGGCGTTGACTGACTGTAAGAGGATGCAAGATGACTGAAACAAGATTTTTAGTTGGTACGATGAATGGCAGCCAGCTCTAAAAGTAGTAAGAGGTAAGGTAATGCAGATGAGTAGGAAAAAAAAACCGTAATGTTCGAATACAGCATTAGTGGTGTGTTGCTTGACACAGTCGCGTAGATTAAATATCTACGCGTAACTTTGCAAAGCAGTGTGGACTGGAGTGAGCATATAAGGATTTTAGTAGGCAAAGTGAACAGTCGACTTCGGTTTATTTGGAGAATTTTGGGGAAGTGTGGTTCATCTGTAAAGGAGACCGCATATAGGACACTAGTGGGACCCATTACTGAGTACTGCTCGAGTGCTTTGGATCCGCGCCAGGTCGAATTAAAGAAAGACATCGAAGCAACTGAAAGCCGGGCTTGTACATTTGTTACTGGTAGGTTCGGAGAACATGCAGGTATTACGGAGATGTTTCGGGAACTAAAATCTGAAACACTGGATGGAAGGTGACGCAGTTTGGAGGGGCACTATTGTGAAAATGTAGAGAACCGGCACTTGAAGCATACTGCAGAAATATTGTGCTTCCATCAACGAATATTGCGATAAGGACTATGAAAATAAGATTAGAGAGATTAGGGCTAGTACGGAAGCTCGTAGACATCGTTTTTCCCGCCCCCTATTTGCGAGTGAAACAGAAAAGGAAATGACTAGTAGTGATACAGGGCTTGCGGAGCATGCATGTAGATACAAATGGAGCTGTAGATGTAGACTGGTCATTCTCTACACATTCACTCAAGTTTTACTTGACTCATTAGGCAGTGATAATTGATCTGAAAGAGGCATTGTAGATGACTGCATCTGGTCTGCAAGGAAACGTTTCACAACGAGAAGTATTTCATCGCCGTTGTGTAATCATCTGGCATATTTCTTCAACCGATAAGGGAGGAAGAAGATACTAGGTGCACTGTCAGGTAAGGGCGGTGGAAAAAAAAATGGAAATGAGCGTATGGCATGGTTGGCAGGGAGGCCCTATCCAGGGAAGTTCGGCCGTCAAGTGCAAGTCTTATTTGAGTCGACGCCACATTGGGCGACTCGCGCCGGTGATGAGTGTAAAATGATGATGATGACAACAGAAAACCCTATCCCCGAGCGGAGAAAATCTCCAACCCGGCCGGGAACCGAACGCGGGCCCGCTTGCATGGGAGACGAGCACGTAACCACTCAGCTAAACAGGCGGACAGATGAAAAAATATTTGATAGCCAAAGAAGCTATGAGTGTCAAATGTCACTGTGCCCACAGTTCGGCTGGTCCCGGCGGAGGTTCGAGTCCTCCCTCGGGCATGGGTGTGTGTGTTTGTCCTTAGGATAATTTATGTTAAGTAGTGTGTAAGCTTATGGACTGATGACCCTAGCAGTTAAGTCCCATAAGATTTCACACACATTTGAACATTTTGCCACTGTGTCTGGGGTATTGTCGTGGAGCGAAAAAAGCCCATAACGCTTCATCTTGTCATCCTTTCCCAGCGTCTTCGGGACATTTCGGTAGTATGGTCCGATGATGGTTGTCCACTTTCAAGCATGATCTGTTGGCATCACACGGTGACAATCCCAAGAAAACGCTCAGTATTATCTTGGAGACGTATTTGCTTTTACGGCGGCTTGGAAGTCACATATTTCCACTCTTTGTGTTGCTTGTTCGTTTCGGAGTCGTAGCGATACACGCAGCGCTCATCTCTTGTGGTTAGGCACCTGAAGCACTCATCTGGATTGGCATGTGACTGCTGCAAAATTCCCGCCGCTTCCTCCTATTGGAAAGGACGTCAGCAGTTGCAGAATTCACTGAGACAGCGACCTCATTTCCATTCTAAGAGTCGTGCAACTCAGACTGATCTACCACTGATCTTCCCTTCTTCCAGAACACGCCTGGCCAAACAGGGTTCCGCAATCGTGAGCGCCCTGGCCTAGCTTATGGCTAGAGCTCCGAGAGCGGCGGCTGGTTGGGCTCCGAGGCGAGGGGAGAGAGAAAAATGAAGGCTCCAGCCGGACGCTGCTAAAGCTGGACAGTTGGCTTGTCAGGCACCAAGGAGTTTGCTCAGAAACTTGCGTTAAAATAGATTTACGTTCTTCTTTGGGAATACTATGGCGTCTACACGTTTCTCCAAAAACGAAAAAAAAACTGAAGAAGCCACTCGTTCAGTGCCGAACGAGAATCGCCTTACTTTTCGTATTGTTTAAGAGACAAGCTAACGGTGTAATATACCATTGAACTGCTATGAACTAGAGAAACATATATTGGAATGTCACTACAACATCAGCCACAAGGACGATACCATGTACTTGCTTTCTGATGAACGACGGTAATGCTGGCTGAACTGAAGGCGACCAAATGGGAATAAATCTGAGTTAAGTGTAAATAGAGAGGAGACAAAACCTTATATTGTTGACATGTAAAAATATTTGAATTCTTTAAGTGTCTCATGAAAGGGGAGAATCATTTGGTAAAGGATGATGCAGACAATACTCATGCTTTTAATGAAGGTTTCTCTGGTCTCCAGCCGGGTGGCAGTGTTGATATCTCGCGACGTTTCAGGAAGTGTCATACTACCCATCTTCTGGCGAAGTGTCGAGATTCGCGGAGAGCGGGCTATTTATATGAGTGGTCACCCCCCTCCACTGTTGACCAGATTGTCGTGAATCCTTATTTCTATGGATTCTTTGATAACGCTTTCCCAGAAGCCAGATGCTCAGCACCGTACCTTCGTATTTTCGAAGTTGAAGGTGTGTTCTTCATTTATGCATAAATGAAGAACACACCTTCAATTTCGAGCATCTGGCTTCTGGGAAATAGTTTACGCCGGGAAAGCCTACAGTCACAAATACTGAAGCTGATGATGAAGTCTCCTCGGGTTATCAGCCGTGCCAAGACATCGTTCTGCGGTAACGTTTCAACAAATTTTCTACTTATCTTCTTCTTTAAGGGTCCAATGAAAGAAGAGAATCATTTCGTGACGGATGGGGTGGAGAAGACTGACTAGGCTGGTAACCCGACAAGACCTCATCATCAGCATCAGTCTTGTCCGCACCATTCGTTCCCAAATGATTCTCACCTTTCATTAGGCACTTAAAGACTTCGCGTGCAGATGATAAGAAGGAAACTTGTTGAAACGTTTCCACAGAACGATGTCTTGATTCGGCTGATAACCCGAGAAGACTTCATCATCTACATTAAGGAGAAAGTCTAAATTCGCTTATAAGGCTGATGCTTCAAACAAAAATTAATCCTGTGAAAAAATCAACTTCAGGCTCAGGTCATGAAACGATCCCAAAATCTCAAGGTAGTCACTTGAGGACCAAACATGACTGAATACGTTTTAGTAATACAAACATTTCATCATGAATTCTGCGAGTCATAGCATGTCTGAAGACTGATTAAGGTTTGTCAGTTTGTTTCCGCCTTTCGCTGCTAATGTACCTCATTACCTCAGACTTCAAGTACAGTGTACAGTGTAGTACACAGCTCAAAGACTTGTTTGTCCAATCCAACTCAACTGCGCGGACAAGCTGCTCAAGTAATTTCTGTGTTTTGTTCAAAAGTGTCTGAGTACGATTTTTATTCTCTTATGAATTGACGAAGTCCCTCCAACGTTCACATATAACAAATAACAATCTGCGTGACTCCAGGTGTTTTTTTGTGTCGAGAACCATAGTTCCAGAATTATAGCATATTCTAAAATCTAAATGTGTATCTTTCTCTGCCCGAGGACTGGGTATTTGTGTTTTTCTCATAAATTCCATCATCACTCATGAAAGTGGCTAGATCGGACTGTGCACGGATTGGTAATCTGTACGGGCGCTGATGACCCCGCAGTTGAGCGCCCCACAAACCAAACACCACCATCACCTGCTCAGCATAGCGTAGTCGTCGGGGAAGCCGGAGCGCTGAGTAGACTCGACTGCACTTGAGGAGCGCGAGCGTGCTTGAGGAGCGCAAATGTTGACCAGGCCTCGTTTAGAATGTGGACTCAGACCGTTAATTGTTGTTTCACAAAATTCATAACACAAGGCTCTATTTGGTTCTTTTACTGTACCACCGGTTTCGGTTACAAACCATCATCTCGTTCGTGTATCATTGTAATTGGGGCGTGGGTAAAAAATTTAACTACAGTACAAAAATGAGATGTAAATGTCAAGAGCAACACACTGTAGTACGTACAAACTGGAACAAAAATACCTTAGGTATTACGAAAATGGGAACATAGGGATGCACCTATTGACACATTCATTAACAAAAGCATGTCGATCATGTACAATTTGAAAAATAACATTACCCGATATTAGAAACCGACAAGAACACCTGGATATTTATAGATGAGGGTGACCTAAATAAAAGAGGCCAAATGTCTTATAAACAACATACAAGCAATACACTCATTTATTGTAGTAACGAACTACAGAGTAGTAAATTATTATCAAAAACAACGTACTGAAGATCCAATAGGTCAATAGTTCACAGGAGGTGCTCAAAATCTTCACCATAAACTTCGATACACAACTCAGCACGTCCCAGCACGTTTCTGGAAACTTTTGACAGTTCATTTAGTGTGATTTCGGCAATCGCACTGGGGTTGTTTGTCTTTAAGTCCTCAGTTGTATGCGGATTGTTGCTGTAGACTTTCTCCTTTGACTTACCCCACAAATAAAAAACAGAGAGATCGGACGATCTAGGAGGCCATAAATCTTCGGAAATTGTATATTCTTCTCCGAAAACTTTATGGCGGAACACACGCTCAGGTTACGAAAGGATGGGGAAGGGAAATAGGTCGCGCCCTTTAGAAGGGAAACATCTCGGCATTTTCCTCGAGCAATTTGCGGAAATCAAGTAAAATGTAAATCTAGATGGCCGGACGGAGATATGAACCATTTTCCTCCCGAGCGTGAGTCCTTCCTAAGTGGAAACAAGGACCCTGGAGTAGAAGAAATTCCCTCAGAATTATTGATATCCTTGGGGGAGTCAATCACGGCAAAACCTGCTGTGCAAGTATGTGATACAAGCGAAATAGCCTCAGACTGCAGGAGCAATCTAATAATTGCACTTCCAAAGTAGACAGGTGCTAACAGATGTGAATAGTACCGTGCCAGCAATTTAAACAATGATGGTCGCAGTATATAGACACGAATTATTTACAAAAAAAAAAAAAAATAAACAAAGAACGAACACCGGCCGAACAAGCCATGTCGTCCTCACCCCCTAGGCTGGAGGGGCGGGAGGCCAGATGACCGGTGCCGCTACTTTTCTGTCAAGTAATTCCTCAACTGGCCTCACAAGGGCTGAGTGCACTCCGCTTGCCAACACCACTCGGCAGATCCAGACGGAGACCCATCCCAGTGTTTACCAAGTCCGACAGAGCTTAACTTCGGTGATCAGACGGACACCGGTGTACCACTGCGTCAATGCCATTGGCTACGAATTCTTTACAGCAAAATAGAAAGACTGGTACAGGCTGACAATGAGTAACATCAGTCTGAGTGCCAGAGAAATATAGGAACACGCGAGGCAATACCTATCAGCCTACGACCTATCTTAGACGATTGGTTGAAGAACGACGTCTTTACGTTTATGGCATTTGTAGGTTTTGAGAAACCTTTTGACAATGTGGACTGTGCTACACTTTTTGAAAATTTGAAGGTATCAGGGACGAAATCAAAGAACAAAAAGTTTATTTAAGAACTTATACAGAAAGCAGACCCCAGTAATAAGAGTCAAAGGACGTGAAAGAGAAGCCGTAGTTGAGAAGGGGGTGAGACAGAATTGTAGCCTACCCCCGATAATATTCTACGTGTATGTTGAGAAAGTAGGGAAGAAATAAGTAGAAATTTGAAAAACGAATTACAGTTGAGAGAGAAGAAATAAAAACTTTGCACTTTTCGATTTTATAGAGTCAGAAACGGCTAAGGACTTGGAAGAGCACTGGAATGAAATGGATAGTGTCTTGAAAACAGATTATAGTATGAGTATCAATAAAAGGGAAATGTGGGTAAAGAAAAGTAGTAGAAGTAAATTAGGAGATGCTGACAGATTTAGATTAGGAAATGGGACACAGACGAACAATACTCTAAGACAAATAGCATGCCATGAATTAAAAAAAAAAAACTACCCCATACATGTTGAAGAATATCTATTTAATTAATTTGCATAAATTTTTTATATCAATATGGTGTTAGCGGTACAATAGTTAAGGGGGCGGGTGTGTGTGAGTGGGTAACATGAAGCATAACAGCAGGTTAAGTGCAAAAAAATGGCTCTGAGCGCTATGGGACTTAAATTCTGAGGTCATCAGTCCCCTTGAACTTAGAACTACTTAAACCTAACTAACCTAAGGACTTCACACACATCCATGCCCGAGGCAGGATTCGAACCTGCGACCGGAGCGGTCGCACGGTTCCAGACTGTAGCGCCTAGAACCGCTCGGCCACCCCAGCCGGCGGTTAAGTGCAGAACACTAAGTTAGTTTGAATAATTTTTATGTAAAACGCAGTACAATAGTTTAAGGGGATGAGTGACATGGGAGGATGCGCCAGAAATGGCGTTCAAAATCATGTGAAATTCGAAAAGGGTACCATAAAATGGTGGGAGGGCATAACTGATGACTTAATTTCGCATCAAAGGCAGTACAATAGTTTAAGGAAATGGGGTGACATGGAAAACCACTTAACAGAACAATACGTTATGTGCTGACAAAGGCCCAAGCATTAGGTTAAGACACCCAGAGTAAGGCCGGCCGCGGTGGTCTCGCGGTTCTAGGCGCGCAGTCCGGAACCGTGGGACTGCTACGGTCGCAGGTTCGAATCCTGCCTCGGGCATGGATGTGTGTGATGTCCTTAGGTTAGTTAGGTTTAAGTAGTTCTAAGTTCTAGGGGACTGATAACCACAGCAGTTGAGTCCCATAGTGCTCAGAGCCATTTTTGAACACCCAGAGTACAGAACCGGACATTAGGCTATGCAACATGTTTGCCCCATGTAAATGCTTCTTGCAAGACCTATATGTTTCCAAACAGCAGAGAATGATGAGCAAGAGAAATCCCACCCCCACAATTTTTTATAAATAAACAATATACCTTTTCCATATATTCCATACGCTGTCACAAATCCTCTAAAACAATATTCCATACACAGCCATCCAATTCCCTCCAAATGACCGATCAACTGAGTCTTTTTCCCACTATTTTCTGGGGAGGAGAGGGCAGAAAGGGAGGGGATTTACCAGTGTGGGAGAGGTTAATTAATTGATCAACTTAATTAAGCAGTCAATCAAACTGATAGTAGTGACAGGAGCTATTCTAATAACTCAGACCTGAAAGTGTATCTGTAGAAGCGAGGTGTGGGAGGGTTGGGGGCAGGGGGAAGGGGGGGGAGAGAAACAATAGGTTGTGGTAACATGGAAAACCGCTTAACAGAATAATAAGTTAAGAACCTGTCAATCAAAGGTGAACAATAGGTTAAGTACCTGAGTGCATACACACCTCTGATGTAGGCAACCCGCACTAACGAAATGCCCCAGCTCTCTCCTGGCTCTACTACTGATGAATGCTGAAGACTACATGGGTGGATCGAATAACAAATGAGATGGCAGTGAATCGAAATGAGGAAAGAAGAAAATTTGTTACACAACTTGTCTAAAGAGATCTGTTGTTGGAACACAGTCTCAAGCATGACGGAATATTGAATTTAGTAATAGAAAGAATAGTTGGTGGGATAATATATGTTTAAACATAGTGTAAACGCGTTCAAATAGATGCAGGTTGCAGCACTTATACAGAGATAAAGACGCATGTGCTGGACAGAATCGAGTAGACAATTGCACCAAACCAATCTTCGTACACAAGAGCCTAACAACGACAACAACAACAACAACAATCTTCACTTCATGGATACATTTCCTGGCTCACTCGTATCAAAAGATTATTATAACTATCTGCTAAACATGAGCTGCACCTTCGAATTTTCTTCCGTAGAAATAATGTTGTTTTCTGCGATTCCATTCTTTGTGTCCTTCAAAGCAATAGTCCATATGGTTTTCATTTTACTTTCTGGGCAGCAAATTTCAGTCAAAATACGAATGCTCTGAGATGATGCCACTTTTCTTCATGTATTATAGTACTGTTTACAGTGTAAATTCGTTTCTATCTTATTGTTTATTGTGTTTACAGTGTGCTCGTATGTCTTTTTTATTCAAGTCATCAGTTTTCTGACTGGTTTGATGCAGCTAGCCTGAACTCCTCTCCCATGCCAATCTCTTCATCTCAGAGTAACATTTGCAGCCTGCATCTTCAATTATTTGCTGGATGTATTCCAATCTCTGACTTCCTCTGACTCTACATTTTTACCCTCTGCAGCAGTCTCTAGCACTGCGAAAATATTCCCTGATATCTTAATGGATGTCCTATCATCCTGTCCCCTCTTCCTTTCAGTGTTTCCATATATTTCTTTCCCCGCCAATTCTGCAGAGAACCTCCTCGTTCCTTAACTTACCAGTCCAACTAATTTTCAACACTTTTCTGTAGCGTCACATCTCAAAAGCTTCGATTATCTTCAGTTCCGAGTTTCCCATAGTCCATGCTTCAATACCATACAATGCTGGGCTCCGAACGTACATTATCAGACATTTCTTGCTCACATTAATGTCAATGTTTGATATCAATAGATTCCTCTTGGTCAGGAACCCCCTTTCTGTCATTGCTGTCCTCCTTTTTCCATCTGTCAGGGGATTTTTGCTGCTTAGGTAGCAGGATTCCTTAACTTCATCTACTTCATCAATTCTGATGTTAAGTTTCTCGTTGATCTCATTTCTGCTTCTTCCCATTACTTCTGTCTTTCTTTGATTTACTTTCAGTCCATATTCTGTACTCATTAGACTTTTCATTCCATTCAACAATTCCTGTAATTGTTCTGCACTTTCTCTGAGGACAGGAATGTATTCGCTAACCTGGAATTTTAAGCCTACTATTGAAACTTTTCTATCTTCTTCTTTGCTTCTTGGATGTGTAGACTGAACAGAAATATCGAAAGACTACATCTCTGTCATACACCATTTTTAATATGTCTTTCCCTATAGTTTACCCCTATTTCCCCAGAATTTTAATATCTTGTACCATTTTACATTCTCTAACCCAGTTTCCAGGTCGACAATTCCTTTGAACGTGTCTTAATTTTCCTTCAGTCTTGCTTCCATTGTAAACCGCAACGTCAGAATTGCCTCTCTGGTGCCGCTACATCTCCTAAAGCCAAACTGAAGGTTATCTAGCGAACCCTCAGTTTTTTTCTATTCTTCTGTATGAAATTCTTGTCTAGTTATACGAGCTGTTAAGCTGATTGTGCGATGATTTTCGCACTTATCTGCTCTTGCAGTGTTCGGAATTGTGTGGATGATGTATTTTCGAAAGTCTGATGGTTTATGGCCAGTATCATAAATTCTATACACTAACATGAGTAATCGTTTTGTGGCCACTTCCCAAAAGATTTTAGAAATTCTGATGGAATGTTATCAATGCCTCCTGCCTTATTTCATCTTAAGTCTTCCAACAGTCTTTTAAATCCTGATTCTGTGTTCCCTGTCTCTTCCCTATCGACTACTGTTTCTTCTTCTGTCACGTCATCGGACAAGTCCTCTCCCAGAGGAATTCTCATTGTACCTGTAATGATACCCACCTTGCTTTTAATTTCACGAAGGTTGTTTTGACTTTTCTACGTTCTGAGTCAGTCCTTCTGATAATCAGTTTTTTACGAGTTCTTCACATTTTTTCATGCAGCCATTTCGCCTTAGCTTCCAAGCACTTCCTATTTATTTCATTCCTAAGTACTTATATTTCTGTATTCCTTAACTTTCCTGGACATTTTTGTTCTCCTTTCTTTCGTGGATCAACAGAAGCGTTTCTTCTGCTACCCATGGTTTCCTCGTAGTTATTTTCTTGGATCAATGTTTTCTTTCCAATTTCTGCGATTGTCCTGTTTAGGGTTGTCCATTCCTCGTCAACTGAACTTCCTGCTGAGCTATACGTTATCGCAGCATCTATAGCACCAGAGAACTTCGAGCATATCTGTTCATTCCTTAGTATTTCCGTATCCGACTACTTCGCTCATTGATTCTACCTGGGTAGTCTCCTAAACTTCAGCCTGCTCTTCATCATTACTGTATTGTGATCTGGGTCTATACCTGCTACTGGGTATGTCTTAAAATCTAACATGTGAACTCGAAATCTCTGACTATGATGTCATCTAACTGAGGTATTCATGTACCTCCTGGCATTTTCCAAGTATACCTACTCGTCTTGTGATTCTTGAACATCAATCGCTATTACTACCTGAAATTTATTGTAGAACTCAATTACTCTTACTCTTCTTTCATACCTACTCCCAAGCCCACATTCTCTCTTCTTCTACTCTCTCTCCTACACCCGCATTCCAATCCCTCGCGACTATCAGATATTTATCTCTCCTTACGTACTGAATTATCCGTTCAGTATCCTCATATACTTTCTCTACCTCTTCACGTCGTGCTTGCGTCTTCTAGATGTATATTTCAACTAGTGTTGTCGATGTTAGTTTTCTGTCGATTCTAACGAGAACAGCCTTAACTGAACAGTTCGCTGTAAAGCACTCTCTGCTCTACCTTCCTATATAACGAATGCTACTCCCGTTATACCATTTTCTGCTGCTGCTGTTGATGTTACCCCATACTCATCTGACCAGAAATCTTTATTTCCATTTCGCTTAATTCATACACACTATAACTACACTGGGACTTAGCATTTCCTTTTTTCAAATTTTCTCAAACCGAGGACGTTTTGACTACTAGTCAAAGACGCTGCCCCTATATCACTAGTATTTATGCCAGTAATATTCTGACGAAGCAAAATGATTTTAAAAAGACCTTTATTGATAATAAACTGCGGTAACTGTGTCGCTATACAGGGTGTTACAAAAAGGTACGGCAAAACTTTCAGGAAACATTCCTCACACACACATGAAGAAAAGATGTTATGTGGACATGTGTACGGAAACGCTTAATTTCCATGTTAGAGCTCATTTTAGTTTCATGCCAACGTGATCAAATTGTAAATTTTCACAATCAACATGTGTGGGCTGACGAGAATCCGCACGCAATTGTGCAATCACGTCATCAACACAGATTTTCTGTGAACGTTTGGGCAGGCATTGTTGGTTATGTCTTGATTGGGCCCCATGTTCTTCCACCTACGCTCAATGGAGCACGTTATCATGATTTCATACTGGATACTCTACCTGCGTTACTAGAACATGTGCCTTTACAAGTACGACACAACATGTGGTTCATGCATGATGGAGCTCCTGCACATTTCAGTCGAAGTGTTCGTACGCTTCTCAACAACAGATCCGGTGACCGATTTATTGGTAAAGGGGGACCAATTCCATGGCCTCCACGCTCTCCTGACCTCAACCCTCTTGACTTTCATTTATGCTGGCATTTGAAAGCTCTTGTCTACGCAACCCCGGTACCAAATGTAGAGACTCTTCGTGCTCGTATTGTGGACGGCTGTGATACAATACGCCATTCTCCAGGGCTGCATCAACAAAGTGTTTGAAGTCACGCTGGTACGTCCTGTTGCTGTGTGTTTCCATTCCATGATTAATGTGATTTGAAGAGAAGTAATAAAATGAGCTCTAACATGGAAAGTGAGCATATTTTCTTTCTTTGTGTGTGAGGAATGTTTCCTGAAAGTTTGGCCGTGCCTTTTTGTAACACCCTGTATGGGGTTGATCCCGTGATGACGTTAAAAACTTACAGGGGTTATTGAGAAGGATAAATGTGTGAATCTGAGGCAAAGGACCCTGGTCCGGAATCTACCTAGACGAAAGTTACAAGTGAAAATCGTTAAGAGAGTGGAATACATGTATTGGTACTTTCGTTTCTAATAATGTAACGTAGGGAGCTTTTAGAGAGGTATGTGAATCAAAACAAGAAAAAAATGTCCAGTAAACGTGGGCTGTCAGATGTATGTAGCGAAAATGTACAAGTGCTCATAGATCTTAAGATTTGGATTTTAGAGCCCACGTTTACAACATCTTTTTTTCTTGTTTCAGTTCACAGTACTACCTCTGCAAGCTGCCTGCTTACGGTATTACCAACAATAGTACCCGCACATGTATTCCACTGTCAGAGGTATCAGAACTATTTTTTTTATAACTTTTGACTCGGTCGCTTACGGACTGTCGTTGAGGTCCCTTACCTCGAATTGATACATTTACGATTCGAATTGAACCTTAAAGGGATGCCTCACATTACTCCAATAACATCTTGGCTGTGGCTTCGTGTTGTGGATGCGAACTATACACTGCTCAGCCATAACATTGTGACCACCGACCTATTATCGATATAAACCTGACCATGCTACAGTAGCGTCACGTGGCGAGGAATCACTGCTAGACACACGCATGGTGCATGTAATATCACTGAGCGTACTGTCCGTGTATAGAAGGAGCGCGATCCATCTGAGTTTGACGGAGGACCGACTGTGATGGCCTCGAGGCTCAGCACGAGCGTTTCGGAAACTGCACGACATATCGAGTGTTCGAGGAGTGCTGTGCTGAGTGTCTTCAACATGGGGTGAAACCAAGGTGAAACCACGTCCTGACGTAATGGAGTTGGGTGGGCTGGCCCCTCATCACAGATGTTGGACGGCGTAGGCTGGTCAGAGTGGTAAAACAGGACAGGCGGTGAACTGAGGCGGAACTAACATCAGACTTTAATGCCGAGCAGAGAACAAGTTTGTGTGAACGCACAGTGCCCAGAATACTCTTAATGATGAGCCTCGGTCGCCGACGCCCCCAACCACGTGCCAATCTTAACTCTGCGACTCTGGCAACTACGACTGTAATGGGCAAGTGACCATCGGCACTGAACGTTGGCGCAGTGGCATGGCCTTGTGAATCAAACTTTCTTCATCATGCCGATGAAAGGGCGCGATCCGTCGTCTTCCAGGGCAACAGCTCCCTGACACCTGTACTGTGGGGCAGGGACAAGATGGCAGCGGCTCCATGATGCTTTGAGGAACATTCACGCGAGCATCCACTGGTTGCAGACAACGTACACCCCTTCATGACGATCATATTCCCCGACGGTAGTGGCATTTTTCAGCAAAATAATGCGCCATGTCACAAGACCGGAGTGTGATGGAGTGGTTCGAGGAATGCAGTGGCGAGTCCCAATTGATGTGCTGGCCCTCCAACTCGCCAGGTCTGAACCCGATCGAGCACATTTGGGATGTAATTGAACTTGGCGTCAGAGCACGTCGTCCCCCTTCCTGGAATTTAAGTGAATATGGTAGCTTGTGTGTGCAGATGTGGTGCCAACTCCCCCCAGCGACCTGCCAAGCAAGGCCTTGTTGCATCCGTGCCATGACACGTCGCCGCTGTCATTCGTGCCAGAGCTGGACTTACCGGCTATTAGGTAGGCGGTCATAATGGTCTGGCTGGTCAGTGTAAGCAGTCTACCAAGCCATCCAACAAATCCATTTTCATTTCCTGCCACCAGGGGGCATTGATATCCGTCCTCCTTGAAAACATTTTATTCAAAATTTTGTAATGATTGTTTACTGAACATTCCTAACTTTTTTCTAAACAAACAGTTTCAAGATAAGTGCTGATTACACTAGTTCGTCGGCAATAGTTCCCAGTGATAGGCCTGTGTCTCAGCTGTTGATGTGTATAGAAATTCACACCGATGTTTCTGACATTAAAGGAATCAACACTGCGGCCCGACACCCCCTCCCACTTTTATAACAGCTCTCTTTTTTTAGGTGTCAAATGTGCTCGTAATAGAATCGCAGGAAAGTAATGTTTTCTTTTTCCCCTTTCTCTGCGTCACACACGGGTAAGACGCAGTGCCAGAAAGATTTAAAGAAGTGAAGGAACACTTGGGCAGAGACCGACAGTTGGTCAGCGGTGAAGACAAATGTAGCTTACTACATGGGAATATGCAGAAAGACCAATTAGTGATTACACTATTGGCGATCATTCAATGTAAAGTCATGACTGTAAGTAACTAACAGTATGTCTTCGGAGTCATTCAAAACGAAACATCGACACGTAGTAACTTGTAAAAAGAAAGAGCCCATAACTTGATTCTATGGGAATTTCGTAAGTAAAAGTGTTTGATACAGATAAATTATCTTACAAAACCTTTTTTGAATGGTTTCGTCTTTATGGAATCATTGCTATGTAGGATCGGTATAGGAGACACAGACTAGGCAAATGAGTGTTGTGCTTTTCGTCGCACGATCGAATATATGTTGAATGGTAGTAGATGCGGCATAGACTACAAGAGATGAGTTGCCCGTCACGGAGAGGTTTATTGTTGAAATTGTGCGAAGTCCTGTGAGAGGAAGAATCCATACCCCTGCTACGCATATCTAATGAAATACGTATGATTTCAAAATAAATTTGTAGAAAATATACTGAGGATTATCAAAAGTAATTCTTCTCGCACAACAACGGCGAATGAAACGAGAGGGGGAACGGAGATCAGCGTTTAAAGTCTCGTCGACGACAGAATCAAAGGCAGAGCCTATGCTCGAACACGGGAAAGATATCTGTCGTATACTTTTTTCGTAAGATCAGTTTGGATGTTAGGCCGTGTCATTACAGAACACTAAAGCAGCTATGCAGCCGAGGTTCTACCGTCTTTGCAACAGTCGGAGAAGTAAAGCATCCTCCCTGCGAAAGAAGTGCCGCGTAATAACACAGAATCGAACGGCGCTGTCTGCTGCACCCATGAGTCACGGCCGCGTCCCTCCCGCCCAGCGAGCGATAACTCATTTGTGTCTATTGGTTTAGTCGTGACTCCCTGCGTCTGAGATGGCGGCCATTTTCCACGTATTGTTTAAGACCCTGAGTCCAGTCCCTATCGTGCGCGGAGGCGAGGTGACACTGGTACGCAGTTGAAAATTTCCGGACGCGATCCTTGTTGACATGGGCCCTCAGTCACTGCGGCCGCTCGCAGTCAGCGGAAGGCACTTAACCTCGTGACACGCGGACGGCTACAGAACGGCTGCTAAAGGGCAGGAGGCAGGAGCCGTGCCATCACGCTAAACTTCGAGTTTCAACCAGCGGGGCAGTCATAGGTAGGTGGTCTGTGGTGGAACACTTAAGTCAGGATTTCGTAGCATCGTATACAACTTCCCATTAATGGAACTCTAATTGTGGTCGCCTTTCTCTCGTATTGGTTGCAGTATGTTTCGATTTCCTTTCCATTTGTGTTTACCTCCTCCATATGTCAACGTCTATAATTTTGTTATCCATGTTCTCGTTACGATGTAGAACGAGTCAACCTGTGAAAATGAGGGCTCCTGTTGAGTACCACTATTAATACTGGATCTACGTTTAGACATAGTAATTGACAGTATTATGGGTCAGTAATTCAGTCACGGCTCTCGTATTCCGGAGGAGCTGCATCCAAATTCTTGCCTCGTTCTGCAAAGTTAGGTCCCCATTGGTTTCCTTATATCGAATTCCGAAATTTCGGAGCTTTTCCTCTGTTTCTAATGATTTTGTTCTCGACGGTGTCAAATAACCCGCAGTATTCGTTCTTGCGCGCGCACACACACACACACACACACACACACACACACACACACACACACATTTATTTTTTAATGAAAGATGTCTGACGGGTTGACCTGTGGCGTAGCCCGTGGTCTGGGTTAAGTTCGAAGGTCATTATTTAGTGGTGAGTTGGCGAAGCTAGCAAATGATTCCTGCAACGTTTTTTATTCAGTCTACATTGCTCGGTTGAACGGAATCATAACGTACATCGGGTAGAACTGTGGCGTAATGGTGGCGTGTAGCGTCATAGACGCGCAACCAGAGATAGAACAAAGGCTTGATAATATTTATTTTGCTGCTACATTATTTATTTGGAATATATGTTGTTGCGACATTGGCCTCTAGAGTAGCCAGAGGTCTAGTTGTCTGTGACAGTGTGACGTAAGTTGCCGAAGTCAACGAATGTGACGTCACGAAAATTACTAGAATATTTTTATAGTACGTACTCTACTCGTACTGGATTCCCACGTGGGGTTTATTTGCACCCTTTTGAAGCTTTGGTCCACAGTAGGTGGGTATGAACGCTTGTTTAAATAATTCCATTCACTTCTAGTGAAGAGGTCACCGAAGAAAACTATTTTATTACTGTGGTCTGACGTTTTCCAATAGTTAGTGTTGGAGAAGTCAATAAAAAAGAACCATCACCTCCCATACTACCCGGATTTCCCTAGACTTTTATAGTTAAAATAGGCGCGATTGTGAGGGCATAATCGCCAAACTACTTGATATCATCCTTGATCAAAGCTGAGGTAGTGTATAGTGTTCTTCGAAATGTAAAACGTAAAGAATGAATGATTTAATTTTTTTTAAACTTGTTCATGTATATTCGCACTTTAAAGTTACTGGAGAGGAATGCGTGTAATTTGTCTGGTTCTGATGCTGGAACAAGGTTTCCAACCGTGGAAGTACTATTTATTCGTAGTATCATACTAATGGAAAACACTTATTTGAAATTCTCGATTATTCCAAATTACACACTCCTAAAGAAGCTCATTTCCTGTGAACATATTTTCAGGAGACGTAGCTGATTCAACAAATTTCCTCAGGATGTCCACGTTTCCCCTTTATAACATTTTTTTTTATACAGCACTTATGCGAAAGTGTAGAGTTGTACTAGAGAACTGTATCATTCAGCATTAACAGATGGAAGAAAACAACTGGTAAACGAAATTTATTATTTCGACCACAGAAACCTCCAATAAATTGCAGAACAAGAGTTCCTGAACCTACTTGTCGGTAATGTCATTTCCTGTTAACTTCACGTGAGTGTACATACAGCCTACAGGTACTAAAAGCATTTTAACATGTTACCTTTACTCCATAGCCTGTCATTATCGAAATTGTTTACTTTCACGGGGCTCCTTGAATCATGTTTTATTTAAAGTTTAGTAAATTCACAGAAAGTTATTGTAAATCTCATTATTAGTCGTTTGGTGATGAATCTTTGATAGACTTAATTGTCATACTTGTATCGTAGGGAAATAGTTTTACTTGATCGATGTGAGATAGGAGACGAAGCAAACCCAAATGTAAACATTCTGTCGTGTTCTGTATGGTATCCTTGTTGGTGAGTGTATCCACATTTCACCAGTAACGAAGTTGTACACGGAAATATTTCTCAAGCACAGCTTGATGTATTTTACAAATCAGAACTACTTAATACCATAATTCCCGCGAGTATCAACAAATTTTGTATCCATGTTAAGTCATTATTCCGTTTCCATCAGAGTATCCAGCACGATGTTTCAGCCACTGTGTTACAGGGTTTAGAACCTGTCTTCTGCGAAAGCCTTTCCAACGAAATACTGCTTCAGCTCTGGAAACACGTGTAGAAAAAAAAATGCTTGAGGGAGAGACGTGGCTGATACAGTGACTGTGATACGCTCCCAACTAGAAGAACTGAAACAGTTGCACGAGCCATGTGGACGGGTGTTATCCTCTAGGTAATAAAATGCCAGCCACAGCGTTCCGGATCGTTTGTTTTAAATATCGCGACAACGTTTTGGCCATCGAAGAAAAAAATCTAAGAGATGGTGCAAAGAGAAAGCTTGTTTAGCTCTTTGGCATGAATTGAAACTTTTGCATCCGAGTGAGGAGACAACCCGCAATCGGAGATAAACGGGGTTCATATCCCTGCCTGCTCACCCTGAATTACGTTTTCCGTAGTTTCCGTAAATCGATTAAGGTGAATACTGTAGTGTTTCCGCACAAAAGGACACTACCAATTCCATCCCATCGTTGGCCTAACACGCTTAAGCTTGGATTCTAATGAGTAACAAATCATTGAAACTATAAACCTTAATATTTTTCTTTCCTGAATGTTTTAGCGTTTTCGTTTCTAAGCGTCAGCGTATATGGCACAAAGCCATTGTCACATATTCTTAAGTGTGTGGTGAGGTTCTGTAGTGTGATGGCTCATGTAAACACATTTCATAAAAAAATATTTCGATCATTTACAGCATGAAGGTCGCTATAGACGAGATTTGGATTTTAAAATGTCACAATGCACTATCTTCTCAAATCAACGACTCTAACACTGCAGTTGGGTATAAAGGGTGTTTCGCAGTTCCTGTTACTGGCCTCTAGAGGCTGTTGAAGGGACTTAGTAGATACTTATTGGATATAGGTTCCGCCTTTTATACAAAACACTGTTGTTTCTTGTTACCCAAACATGCTTCAGTGTCCCTGTGCCATCATCACTGTTTTTTTTTAATTGAAAGGCTGTAAAATGTGAGCATATTTTAGGTTGCAACTGCTCTAACAAAATGAGGCATAAAGACAATTTTTGTTCGGTTTTGTTCTTACTTGGATTTTACATTATATTGTTTTGCAGGACCATGTGTACTGTGTCCTGCACTGATAGCAAATCAGGCGACGCAAATGCGAATTTTATCAGCAAGTTAAAACATCCCTTGATTTTTAAAAACGTGATTTTGGTGTTACTACTCACAAACACGGCACAGAGGTGCTGAAACATCTTTGGATAACAAGAAAAAAGTGTTTTGCATAAAATGCGGAACCTCTCTCAAATAATTTTAACTGCAGACACGAAAAAAAAATTACATGACCTGCAAACTCGAAAGATGAACGTTGATACAGTTATGATAAAGAAGCCATGTCAACAAATGTACTGTTTGGTTCTAAAATAAACTTGAAGAGAGGACCACTTTCAAATCTCTATTCGCTGTACCCCTACAATGGAGTCAATAAGCTCTTACCTGTGTACTCCACCGGAGTCCATGGCAATGACAATGTTTCGCGTAGCTGCTCGACGTCGGATTCTCTTACGCGTGACGAAGGGCGTGCTCTTCAAAGTC
Organism: Schistocerca nitens; assembly: GCF_023898315.1. Taxonomy (NCBI): domain Eukaryota; kingdom Metazoa; phylum Arthropoda; class Insecta; order Orthoptera; family Acrididae; genus Schistocerca; species Schistocerca nitens. The sequence continues at coordinate 347,288,339 of NC_064618.1, read as the reverse complement.
AGTGTGACGCGCCTGTGGAGCACCGCAGTCAACCCTCCTGGTTGCGAACGTACTAGTTTCTCGGAGTCGTTGTTAGCCGGATGAAAATGGTACGTGATGTCATAATAGCGACTGACGATGGGGCCCAATTCCCAGTTTGTGTGCGTAGCGTGAAGCGGGTTTTGTGAAAGTGATCCATTTTCAAACTTATCTTCTTATCTTTTATCCAAGCGGTACAGTCTCGGAGGATGGTTCCTTGGCCAGCCGCTGTGGCCGAGCGGTTCGAGGCGATTCAGTCCGGAACCGCGCGACTGCTAAAGTCGCAGGTTCGAATCCAGCCTCGGGCATGGATGTGTGTGATGTCCTTAGGTTAGTTAGGCTTAAGTAGTTCTAAGATCTAGGGGACTGATGACCTCAGATGTTAAGTCCCACAGTGCTTAGAGCCATTGGAACCATTTTTGATGGTTCCTTATGAGAGCTTCGTGTACTAACCCTCCAGCAGGTTTTATAACACGAGCGGGTGCATGGCGTACTCAGTACACCCGTGAAGAATAGCTGCCTTTATGTTACCAAGGTCACAGTTTAATCTTAGTTTAATTAAATAATAATAAAATAAACTTACTTTATACAAGTTAAACCATTGTTTCATTTAACCGTAATAAAATAAACGTTCATTGTAATCACTCTGTTGCCGCATATAAGTGTTACCCCACAGTAATGACCCTATCTAAGCATTAAATAGCGCAGCTGCATCAGATATCAGCCAGTGTCTAATTCGATTGCTTATTATGTCGTGGACAACTGCCTCATTGTGGAATTGCGCTGCTAGCTTGGGATCTGGGACATTTTCCTGCACGAATCTTAAATTTTTTTCTCACGTAGCTCGCTGTTTATTTTATATTACTGCTGCTTGCTTTGACGTATGACGGCACAACTTATCATTGTGTTATCTGAAGCAACAATGAAGGAATAGGTACGGACCCGCAATTGTAAAACAATGGAACGGTACAGGGCAATGTCACCTGTATACAGGCGTACCAGCTCGAGGGTTAATTCCCCTCTACAGCCCTTCGAAGCCTGCCATAGAAACTGTGAAAAACCCTGTACACCCAAAGGCACTGCTAGCAGCTATGAGAAATAATTCTTAATTCCATGATGAAGACCAACGTAGTTCTGTGATCAGCCTTCGTAAGCGACACTATTTAATGTTTCGCAAGTAATATTACTTTTAATTTTTAACGTAATATGCGGAATTACACCTTCCCCAGTTCAAATTTATCCGCTTAAAACACCACGATTGCTTAACATCGTGACTCGTTCATATGCATGTATAGTCACGTAAGGAAAGTCATATTCTTCATTCATATGAGTGAATGTCAGATCGACATCACTTGAAACTCTTAACCATAATGTTTTTATTGCTGCATCTCCTCTCATTTTTGGCGAACATTTATTTCTTCAAGTAGCTACTGGATAAAATAAATTCACTGCTATACTTAGAGGGCAATGTTTGTGGCAGTTCTACAATGAAATACTGCTGTGTGGAGTGACTGTAATATTCAAGAAAAATGTCTAATCTGTAATCTACCAGTGACAACGAAAGGATTATTTCTTCCCGTATCATTCATGGACGGAATGTGGAAGATTGATGGCATACTCTCCTCTCTGCGAGCTGTTACTGCTTCAGTTTTATTTGCATCGTTAAGGGACAAAACAATTTCATAGACTGCACCCTGAAAGACTTGATTAGTCTAAAAAGGTTATTGTGGTTGTTGTTGTTTTTTGTTTTTCTCTTCTACAAGAGCTTGGAATGTTTGCATTTCTGTTATTCAGGGGATGAAACTAATTCTAGCAATGAACTGATGTCTACCATTTGCTTTATCCACAACTGCGTCCATGGTATTTGTACTTCAGAGGGGATGGACAAAAATAAGGAAACACGAAAAATAAAATATTATGCCTAATAGAGTGTAGGAAAACCGTTGGTATCCAGAACAGGTTCCAGTGATCTTGGACTGAATAAATACGGATCGTGAATATTTTTCAAGGGAATCTTAAACAGTTTTTCCTGCAAAATAGTGGTAATTTCAGGTAGTTGACGAAAGTAGATAGCGATCACCCATGATTCCCTCCAAAGTAAACCACAAAGGCTGAATAATACTGAGATCTGGTGACTGTCGTGGCCAGAAGGGATGAGCAAATTCATCCTCTTGCTAATGAAACCAGTACCGGGCAATGAGACGTACGTGAACAGGGCTCTGTCGTCTTCGAGCACATCGCTATAGGGGAACAAATATTGTACAATGAGACGAACCTGAGCAGCCAAAATGGTCGCATAATCCTTGGCAGTAGTACGAACTTTCCCAGTACCCATGTCACCAATAAATTACCACGCTATGGCTGCCTAATCATCACCGTTCACTTTTGGGATATAACAGCGGCCAGCAGTCAGAAACAGTGTGAAGCAAGACTCAAGAGCAAATGACTTTATTCCACTGCTACACTGATCAGCTTCCCAGGCCTCGGCACCACGTTTTTCTGTTACGAGCACTTACGTCATTGATGAGTGGTGTTAGAATTCCAGCTCATCCTGAAATTCTCTATTGAAGAAGCTCCCTTCGTGTTGTTTTGGCACTGACAGAATTCACGAGTGCGACATTTAGTTCTACGATGACTTTTGCTGTTGCTCTCTTATTTTTCGTCACAATCCTCTTCATAAACAGTCTGTCACAATCCCTCAACACACTTTCGTGAATGCTGTGATTTAGCGGATGATATTTCCGCTTTCCTGAAAGTGGTGTAAATCTTCGACACGGTACCTCACGAAATACCAAACACTTCGGCTACCTTGGTTATGGAAGCACTCGCCATACGATCACCAACAATTTGTCCACGTTAGAATTCAAATAGGTCCGACATAGTGCACCCACAACTACACAGAACACTGTTCTCACCACAACTGACAATGGCAGCGAATTAAGGACTTTGTACATGTGCCGTTCTTGGTCAAATACAGCAGCGCAACCAACAAACTTGGCTAAAATCTGCGTTCATGATCAAGCACACACCTCTAGCGGAGTTTCCACGATTTTGTCAAAACCTTTTGTATTTCCACACGCCGATACTCGTTGTTCATTAGGAATTAATCATGCAAACTGCCACTCATCAATCGTCAGCCCTGTTACAGTTTCACATTTCATGACGAATACAATATTTTGAAAATAACCGCTTGGCTGTTCTTACAGGTAATTTATCTAACGATCTGTTTCGATGCTTAGGAGGAAGTACAAAAATGTTCCGGGAAAATCAGGAATACAGAATTAAAAGTCGCTACGGAATGAAATAAATAAGAAGTGCGGGGAAGCTAAGACGAAATGGCTGCATGAAAAATGGGAAGAAATCGAAAAAGAAATGATTGTCGTAAGAACGGACTCAGCACATAGGAAAGTCAAAAAAACCTTCAGTGACATTAAAAGAAAGGCTGGTAACATTAAGAGCGTAACTGGAATTACACTGCTATATGCGCAGGAGAGAGCAGATAGGTGGAAAGAATACCATGAATCCCTCTGAGGGGGGAAGATACGTATGACGTGATAGAAGAGGAAACAGGAGTAGATTTAGAAGAGATAGAGGATCTAGTATTAGAATCAGAATTTAAAATCGCTTTGGAGGACTTAACATCAAGTAACTCAGGAGGGATAGATAACATTCCCTCAGAATTTCTAAAATCACTAGGGGAAGTGGCAACAAAACGACTATTGACGTTGGTGTGTAGAATGTATGAGTGTGGCGACATATCATCTGACTTTTGGAAAAATACCATCCACACAATTCCGAAGAGTGCAAGAGCTGACAAGTGCGAGAATTACAGCGCAATCATCTTAACAGCTCATCCATACAAGTTGCTGACAATAATATACGGAAGAATGGAAAAGAAAGTTGAGGATGTGCTAGATGACGATCAGTTTGGCTTTAGGAAAGGTAAAGGCACGCGAGAGGCAACTCTGACGTTGCGGTTCATAATGGAAGCAGTAAAATGGTGCAAGCTATTAAAAATTCTGAGGAATATACGGGTAAGCTTTAGGGGGAGACGGATAATATACAGTGTGCACAATAGCCAAGAGGGAATAAAAGGAGTGGACGTCCAAGAACGAAGTGTTCGTATTAAAAAGGGTGTAAGACAAGGCTGTAGTCTTTCCCCCTTACTGTTCAATCTACATATCGAATATATCGAAGAAGCAATGATGGAAATGAAAGAAAGGTCCAGGAGTGGAATTAAAATTCAAAGTGAAAGGAGATCAGTGACACGATTCGCTGATGACATTGCTATCCTGAGTGAAAGTGAAGAATTACATCATACGCTGAATGAAATTAACAGTCTAATGAGTACAGGATATAGATTGAAACTAAATCGAAGAAAGACGAAAGAAATGAGAAGCAGCAGAAATGAGAACAGCGAGAAACATCAGGATTGATGGTCACGAAGTAGATGAATTTAAGGAATTCAGCTACCTAGGCAGTAAAATAACCAATGACGGACGGAGCAAGGAGGACATCAAAAGCAGGCTAGTTATGGCAAAAAGGGAATTCGTGGCCAAGAGAAGTCTATTAGTATCAAACATAGACCTTAATTTGAGGAAGAAATTTCTGAGAACACACGTTTGGAGCACAGAATTGTAGCGTAGTGGAACATGGGCTGTGGAAAAACTTGAACAGAAGAGAATCGAAGCATTTGGGATGTGATGCTACAAGCTAATATTAAAAATTTGGTTGACTGATAATGTAAGGAATGAGGAGGTTCTGCGCAGAAGCGGAGAGGAAAGGAATATGTGGAAAACACTGATAAGGAGAAGGGACAGGATGATAGGACATCTGTAAAGACATGAGAGACTGACTTCCTCGGTACTACAGGGAACTGTAGAGTGCAAAAACAGTGGAGGAAGACAGAGATTGGAATGCATCCAGTAAATAATTGAGGACGTAGGTTGCAAGCGCTCCCTTGAGACGAAGAGGTTGGCACAGGAGAGGAATTCACGGCGGGCCGTATCAAACCATTCAGAAGACCGATGACACAGAAAAAGGTCACGTAATCAGGCTACATCTGTTAAATTATCGTATTTCTACAGTTCTTATTACTAAATGGGTTCTTGTCGATACTTCCCACATTTTAATAATTTTTAGGAGCACTGGATGAATTGTGCCACTATTGGTTAAGGGGGAACTGCAGGGTGATGCTCGGAAAAAAAACCTCGAAATTTTTATATTACGGAATTCGAATGTATGTAGATATTATGCGCGAATTCCAAAAAGTAGCGATTCTGTGAGCGTTCGGTGCCGAGCGTGCACGGAACGCCTCGGAGCTAGAGAACCTGTTCTGAGCTCACGCTCCTTTCGTTGCGTCGGTGAGTTGTTCAGGGTTTTGAGTAAACCTAATTTACTGTAGCGCTGTTTGGGCGATTTTACTCAAATTGTCAATGAAAATTTCAATTGTCTCACTTGGAGATACGCTCGAAACATAAGATCCAGCCGAAGCGAAATTTTCAACATCGCTTCAAATTTGGCCGTATATCTATTCAGTGTAGGCCATACTGCATTAACGCACGTAGCACATGCCCTTCAAATCAAAATCGGCGATGAAACGCTTAGAGGACGAAAATGAGGGCTTGTCAAGTCAAAGTAGCAGAATGCGGCCATCCACTAGCGGGGGACGATAGTTGTTATAGACCAGGTATCGAATATATCCCATAAGTTTCCAACATTGTCTTTTTTTTAAAAAAATAAATACTTGTCAACCTCTAAACGCGTTTTTATCGAAACCATGTTTTTCGGCATGGTTGTCGTGGCCCACGCTAAAAGTTTCATTAGATATTAATGATATTTGGTCTCCCTTGAAGGAAACTCAATTCTCTTCAGTTCATCGTAATCAATTTTTTGATATTGATATTTAGTATTTATCGACCAAAAAAGAGGAGTCCTAAAAGAAGCCATTGTTCGAATGTATATACACTCCTGGAAATTGAAATAAGAACACCGTGAATTCATTGTCCCAGGAAGGGGAAACTTTATTGACACATTCCTGGGGTCAGATACATCACATGATCACACTAACAGAACCACAGGCACATAGACACAGGCAACAGAGCATGCACAATGTCGGCACTAGTGCAGTGTATATCCACCTTTCGCAGCAATGCAGGCTGCTATTCTCCCATGGAGACGATCGTAGAGATGCTGGATGTAGTCCTGTGGAACGGCTTGCCATGCCATTTCCACCTGGCGCCTCAGTTGGACCAGCGTTCGTGCTGGACTTGCAGACCGCGTGAGACGACGCTTCATCCAGTCCCAAACATGCTCAATGGGGGACAGATCCGGAGATCTTGCTGGCCAGGGTAGTTGACTTACACCTTCTAGAGCACGTTGGGTGGCACGGGATACATGCGGACGTGCATTGTCCTGTTGGAACAGCAAGTTCCCTTGCCGGTCTAGGAATGGTAGAACGATGGGTTCGATGACGGTTTGGATGTACCGTGCACTATTCAGTGTCCCCTCGACGATCACCAGTGGTGTACAGCCAGTGTAGGAGATCGCTCCCCACACCATGATGCCGGGTGTTGGCCCTGTGTGCCTCGGTCGTATGCAGTCCTGATTGTGGCGCTCACCTGCACGGCGCCAAACACGCATACGACCATCATTGGCACCAAGGCAGAAGCGACTCTCATCGCTGAAGACGACACGTCTCCATTCGTCCCTCCATTCACGCCTGTCGCGACACCACTGGAGGCGGGCTGCACGATGTTGGGGCGTGAGCGGAAGACGGCCTAACGGTGTGCGGGACCGTAGCCCAGCTTCATGGAGACGGTTGCGAATGGTCCTCGCCGATACCCCAGGAGCAACAGTGTCCCTAATTTGCTGGGAAGTGGCGGTGCGGTCCCCTACGGCACTGCGTAGGATCCTACGGTCTTGGCGTGCATCCGTGCGTCGCTGCGGTCCGGTCCCAGGTCGACGGGCACGTGCACCTTCCGCCGACCACTGGCGACAACATCGATGTACTGTGGAGACCTCACGCCCCACGTGTTGAGCAATTCGGCGGTATGTCCACCCGGCCTCCCGCATGCCCACTATACGCCCTCGCTCAAAGTCCGTCAACTGCACATACGGTTCACGTCCACGCTGTCGCGGCATGCTACCAGTGTTAAAGACTGCGATGGAGCTCCGTATGCCACGGCAAACTGGCTGACACTGACGGCGGCGGTGCACAAATGCTGCGCAGCTGGCGCCATTCGACGGCCAACACCGCGGTTCCTGGTGTGTCCGCTGTGCCGTGCGTGTGATCATTGCTTTTACAGCCCTCTCGCAGTGTCCGGAGCAAGTATGGTGGGTCTGACACACCGGTGTCAATGTGTTCTTTTTTCCATTTCCAGGAGTGTAATTTCGCCAAAAAAAATTCTCTACCGACCCCTACGATGAACTAAAATTTAACATGCAACGATCAGGGTGATATGTTAATTTCAGGTTTCAGGTAACCACAACCGGAATTTCAGCGACAACCGTCGATCTGCCTCCTTTCAAGTGCTGCCTCGGGAAAATCCCAGTGACAGGGAAGATATTAATATTTTTCAATAAAAAATATCAATGAAAACTTCAATGTATGCTTTATTAATTGCAGCAAACATTCCACTACAGAGAAAAAAAAATCCCGAATTTGAGCAATATTTTCGTCCGTCACCCTGTCGTTCCCTCTTAATCGGTTACACGCAGCCTATCGTCGTCCGTAACGGATTCATGGTAGCTGTTCTTAATTTGATTTTCTAGCCCCATCATAGTCTTTCATCGTATTAGGTTGAAAGGATATTTGTTGACGGATTTTACAGCCTTTTTTCTTTAAAAAAAAAAAAAAGGGGGGGGGGGCGCTCTTCAGGAATCGTGGACACACATTTTCCGCTTACTTGACGATCCGCTAGTTGAATCATTTATTCACCGACAAGGGCTGTTCTGTCATGTCCATGTTGTAACTTTGTCATGCGTAACCATGTAACAATCACGCGTCCGGCCATCCTGATTTAGGTTTTCCGTGATTTCCCCTCCTTCCCTAATCCAATGAGACCGATGACCTCGCTGTTTGGTCTCTTTCCCAAAACAACCCAACCCAACCCCCCTAACCATGTAACTAATTTGCTTCATTTCTTACTACTGATTATAACCATAATTCGACCACAATTCTAGCGAACTCTTTTTTTCTAATTTAACATATGTCTTGATCATGTGGCTTATAGGCTATGAAATCGACCATTAAATAAATTATTTGCAGGAGCAGCCAAGCGGTCACAATTCATATCGTCTCCTTATGGCTGTGGCTGTACCTCACACAAAATAGTGTGGAACATATGCTGTATTTGTACACGGACGATGCGAGCAGGATATGGAAAGGTTTGAACATGTCGGGGGCGTTTAAAAACTTAATGCCATTGAAAGAAAATCTCTGTTTTTATTGCAGTTTAGATTTTTCACTGAGGCCCTCCAGGAAGGATGTAATTACAGCATACGAGGTGTTCAACTGGGTCATTGGTCAGTCTTATTTCATGTCAGCGATGCCACTGGTTATTGGGACCAGGAATACTAGTAAAAGAAATGGGTGAGTCGGCTGCTGTGTGGCAAAAAGTTAAGACATTAAAAAGGGCGAACGCTGAATAGGGGAATGGGCAGATGCAAGTTGCAAAAAAGAGGAAGGTACACGAAAAGGTGTATTAAGAGGGAGACAGGAACAGGTAACTCAAGTCATCTGCCCTGTAGGAGAGGTATCAAGAACAGGAGACACAGCCGGCAGAGATTGGTCTTTCCGTGAAGCATGTGTCAGACGTCTCTCGCACTGTAGGCAGACGTGAAAGGGAGTCACGTGATATTTCCTACGAATTTTGATTGGTTATTCAAAGAAATCTGGGCTATCTTCGTACTGGCTCTGTGATTCCCTTGGACTTCGGTCATCGATTGAGCAATCTTGTTGAAGCACATACAGCTGCCTAGAAGGACTGGGTGGTCACTATTAAATCTTACTGAAATAAGGCAATAGATACTATCACTTTATTGTTCCACGTTGCAATTGACAACAAGGGTTCTACACGTTTCTCTATATTAATACAACTAGTCGGTCTTTGAATGCTAATACGAGGCGAGTTTTTTAAGTAAGTGCCGTGTTGAAATTAAAAAAAAAGTGCTAAGATATCTCAATAATTTTATTTTTACATGAAAGCCTGTACCTCAATCTATTTTTCTACATAATTTCCGTCAATATTGAGGCACTTGTCATAACGTTGTACCAGTTTTTGAATATATTCCTCATAGAAGTCTGCCGCTTGACTTTTGTTAACCACTGCATCACCACTGTTTTGACTTCGTCATCGTCTTGAAGACGCTGACCGCCCAGGTGTTTCTTCAAGGTGAAACATGGGTGGCCTACGTCACACCAGAATCAGAGCAACAGACCATGGAATGGCGGCATTCAGATTCATCCAGAAAAGTGAAGTTCAAGCAAACAATTACTGTCCGGAAAATCATGTGCACAGTTTTATGGGGCAGAAAAGGAGTATTACTTGTGGAATTTCTGCCTCGTAATGGGACAATCAATGCAGCAGGTTACTGTAAGACATTGCACATTCTGCGCCGATCAATTCAGAACAAGAGACGTGGCAAGTTGAGCAAGGGAATCGTTTTGCTGCAAGACTGCCCGTCCGCATGTGGCAAATCAGACCGAAGATCTCATCACATCTTTTCGATGGGAAACTCTAGATCATTCTCCGTACAGCCCCCATCTTGCGCCCAGTGACTACCATCTGTTCCTGCACTTGAAGAAAGACCTAGGCGGTCACCGTCCTCATGACTAAGTCAAAACAGTGTTGATACAGGGGTTAGCAAGTGAGGCGGCAGAGTGGCGCAGTGGTTAGACACTGGACTCGCATTCGGGAGGACGACGGTTCAATCCCGCGTCCGGCCATCCTGATTTAGGTTTTCCGTGATTTCCCTAAATCGCTCCAGGCAAATGCCGGGATGGTTCCTTTCAAAGGGCACGGCCGACTTCCTTCCCCATCCTTCCCTAATCCGATGAGACCGATGACCTCGCTGTCTGGTCTCCTTCCCCAAAACCAACCAACCAGGCGGCAGACTTCTATGAGGAGCGTGTTCAAAAACTGGTACAACGTTATGACAAGTGCCTCAATATTGACGGTAACTATGTAGAAAAGTAGATTAAGGTAAAGGCTTTCATGTAAAAATAAAATTGAGATATTTTTAGTACGTCTTTTTTTACTTTCAAAACGGTACTTACTTAAAAAAACACGCCTCGTATTTTGCCTGGATAGAACTTGATATAGCTTGGTAGATGACTGCTTCAGTTACAAAAGAGTCACATATTGCAGCTTAGTAGTATTCTGCAGAGTTTTAATCTACCATGAAGTTTGAGTTAATCCTTTCACACTTAGCTGGGACACACTTGAAATTACCGATATGTCTAGAAACGAATATCCTTCAGAAATTATGTACTGCCTGCTGCCTGTTAAGTTTTTAAACATGCACAAAAATTTGGTTATGTCTGCCGTACGTTTATAGTCGTCAGTGTTCTTCTGAAGTTTTACGAATTGTTGAGACAAGGAACCCACCTGGTTACCTTACCTCTTCCCATGCGGATAGCACGAGGTGAGTGTCACACTACCAGTGTTTCCGCAATCCCTGTTGGTTGCCACGTTTTAATGTTAGACTTTTTCTGGTAGTTCATTATTTCCTATATATACATGGTAGGCGAGAAGTCCCCGCACCTTATAACCTCTATTTAGTGTCAAGTGTTATTATGAAGGATGGTAGCTGTGATACTTATCAATTACTGAAATTCATATTTACGTGTTTTCGCAGTCGCTGCCAAGTTTTAATTTGAGGGCATGGGAGATGTGAGCCGTAATAGATACATTATTCAGGAGTGCTTAGCGACAAGTGTGTGGGTGCTCAATGAGACAGATTATGGGAGCATTCCGCGAAAGATTTAATAAGTCTCCATCGCGATAGGCAACATTTCTGGATTGGGAAAGACGTGCTTTTGCTTTTGGCAACGCAGGCCGCGGAGTGGCAGGAGAAAGAACCAAGAAGTAGCACGTGGTGAAGTGTCTGCTTCGATTGAACAATCTCGTATGAAATCGACATGCAAAATTGCTTCTGAAATCGGTACACGGAGGACAACAATGCCAGATGAAATGGGGAAAAAAGCCGTAAGGTCAGATCTTTTCGCCTGGAGTTCGTACAGGAGTTGTCGGGTACAGACCGGTTTGAGCACGTTTTAGTACGCCGTGCTTTAACTCAGTTTCAAAATGCAGTGAACCTTGCCAAGATTGTTTTCAGATGAATGTACCATTTTATCGCAGCTCGCAAGCTAGAAATATTGTTATTTGGGCCCAAGAGAATTTTCGTTACACAACAGATTTAGAAAGGAACCCGCCTCACGAAATGGTATGGGCAACCATGGCATCTCATCTGCGTGGACCATACTTTTTTAAAGGGATTATGAATGGTCTAAATTTACAGATTTTATAAACATGTTTAACACCTCAGCTTGAGGAAAGGGGCCTCACTCAATGGGTATGGTTGCAGCAAGACGGAGCGCCTCACTCGATACAAGGGGGTACGGGGTCTTCTCGTCCAGCCTGTAATGTACAACGCTGGTACAAATAGACTTGGGTGATTTCTGAGAACACTAATTATTGTGCCCATGGTCGTCTTTAAACGTTGCCATAATTGCTTTTGCTAGATGGCCTTCGATTATATTTTGTTACGGTAGGTACTAAAGGCTTCACACATTGCTCTTCTGACTGCGAAGCTTTTGTCATTTAATTATAAAAAGTACTATGCTTTTAATTATATTGTCGTAGAACCTCGCACTATTTCTTAAGACGCTGTGTTCAGAACGAAGTATCTACCATCTTTATTCTACTAGCTAGGCCTAAATGTTTGTCTGGGCTTTATCAACCACCCAGTTGAATTTGAGCCACAGCATTTCTACGTCTTAATTATCCATATTGGTTCTGGTTCAAACTCTTGAGGGGGAAGGGGTAGGTTTCCACACTATTCATTTTAGGCAATTTCAAAAAATTAAAACTATATCATCTTTCGCCACTTGCAACTGGAAATTCAAAATTTGTTGCACGATTGCTTATGGGTAGTAGGGAAAAATTGGCACTGGGAAAAATGGTATTAGAGAAAGTAAATCATCCAGTTACCGGTCCTACTTCCCTCCTCCCCCTTCCCCAAATCCCTGGGGCTTCATGGCTCGGTCACCCTGGATTCAAGATTTGGTGGCGGAATATTTCGAAAATTTTGATGTTTCCAGTAATTTTCACTTTGTCTATTTTAATATCGTGACTATTGAACAGGCGCGTAAGAATACAAACACTCACAACCAACGACAAAGCGTTCCAGACGTCGGGTTGGTCCACCAGGTGTCATTTTTTTCTTCAAGATTCCACACCTGGGCGAGCATCTGTTCAAAACATACCTTTTGAAACAGGGTTTAGTATTTTTGCAGATTTGTTAGCCACCCTCATCTACTTAAAGCATTATTGTCATTTATTATCAAATTTCGAACCTGCAAGTCTTGATGCCTCACAGATCTTGGCTTAATTTCCTTGTTGAGTAATGTTGCTGTTTTCGCTACTTTGTTGGATATACAAGCCTACCATTTCTTTCAACAAACAATGGGGTTCAGTCCCAGTAAAATAATTTCAAATTTTTGTCCATCCTTAATCCTCGGATTTCACAGACACGTTTCAGTAATGTAATGAAAGCAAAGACTTCGTACAATCACATAGCTGCCACCCCTCCTCCCCCTCAGAAGATACCACGGTAATACCGTGTATGCCTCGGGCATGGATGTGAGTGATGTCCTTAGGTTAGTTAGGTTTAAGTAGTTCTAAGTTTTAGGGGACTGATGACCTCAGATGTTAAGTCCCATTGTGCTCAGAGCCATTTGAACCAATACCGTATAACAATGCCTCCACCCAGACTTTTCTCCTGGATTGAGATCCAGTGATTTACCGATCCAGTCGCTGTGCCGAAGTGTTGGGCAAACCAGGTACATACATATACGTGCAGCCTAGTGAGCACGACTGTTGTCACGTCAGAATACGGGAATGCGCACGGCATAAAATGTAGGAGACAGGACAACCCTTGTTGACCGACAATGTTGAATTAAATACGTTGGTTAATGTTCAAGGCAACATGAATGAATGGATCGATGTCATGGTACGATAAGTTTCCTCAAACCATCACAGAACCCCCATCGGCCTGAACTGTACTTTCCACACACTGCCAGTTCAAAACCTCATTCGGCTGTCGATAAGCTGGTCGCCTTACTTACGGTTAGTTTTAATATAGGCAACATCGCGATTCGTCCGACTACGCTATACCACTGCAGTTAGGCCTAGCTACTTCCATTTTCTATGTCTTTGGGCTCATTGAAGACCCGCACATTATTGTGCTACTGTGAGCAATGGCCTTCTGCAAGGTATCGGACACCAAGCACGCGTTGCATGCACCCGTCCCCAGTCCCCCTCGGTGAAGACTCATTTAGGAGCACTAATTTCATGTTGTATTATTGTTTTAGACATGTTGGACGGTCAATTGATAAATTAAGAAATCGGAGAGCTAGATTCACAGTGTGGTCATGGTCACGATAACTCCTTTCTGTCTGAAACTTCCTGGCAGATTAAAACTGTGTGCCTGACCGAGACACGAACTCGGGACCTTTGCCTTTCGCGGGAAAGTGCTCTACAGTCTGAGCTACCGAAGCACGACTTCGGTCTCGGTCGGGCACACAGTTTTAATCTGCCAGGAAGTTTCATATCAGCGCACACTCCGCTGCAGAGTGAAAATCTCTTTCTGGAAACATTCTTTCTGTCTGTTTTCACGCCTACATGTCGACCGATCTTACTGCGCAGATCCTGCATAACATATTCTCACCCCCCCCCTCACACACACACACACACACACACACACACACACACACACACACACACACACACACACACACACACACACGAGCGCGTTCGCTACCAAATCAAATCACAACACTTCACTACCAAGACTAGAGTCAGTCCTACACCGTCTATAGCGTCCTAATGTGACGCGTGTGTATTTTAATATGTAGTCAGGTGAGAGTATTTCGCACTGCGTAACTGTCACTACCCTCTCTAGCAGGAATGGGCACGGAGCCGCGCGCCACCTCGAGCGGCCTGCAACGGCAGTTCGTGTCTCTGGTGCTGCGCGAGCTGTGGCAGGTGCTTGATTGGAAGTGCGAGGACCGTATGGCACTGGACGTGGGCTGCGGCTCCGGTGACTTCTCCGCCTGCGACCTGCTGTCCCGCCTCCCAGAAGACATGGTCATCCTCGCCACCGACTCCTGCCCCTCGGCGGTCTCCAGAGCCGCCGACAAGTACGACGGCACGAGATTGTGTTTCCTTGAGCTGGACATAGGCGCTGCACACATCGAAGATACAGGTGTGTGGCGGCTAGCACCGTTCCCAAAGATCTTCTCCTTCTTCAGTCTGCACTGGGTACAGAATCAAAGGTAAGCAGCTGACCTATTGGAGGTAGCATTTGGAACGGTATGGTGTTGATAATACGGTGAGATGATGATGATGATGATGATGATGATGGTAAGGCAACATAGTTACATGGATAGGATGATATGACGACAATGTCTGATTTAATGCAGGTTACCTCACTAGCTAATCATGTCTGAATCTCTTCATCTTTCCATGGTTACTTCATTTACACACATTTCCGTCTGCTTACTGCAGTCAAGCTTTGGACTCCCTCTACAATTTACCATCTCCCCACAATCCTTCCATTACCAAACAGGTGATTTCTTGATGCCTGAGGTCGAGTCCTATCAACCGATTCCTTCTTTTAATCAAGTTGTGGAATTTATTTCCTCGTTTTCACTGAACAATCGATCTTTCCATTTAATGTGAAGCATTGTTTTCCATTTCCACACTTCAAACGCTACTCACATACTCTTTTACTCTTTTTCCTTAAGTCTTCGCATCTACATCATCTATTTTAGGAGTCGATATTTTCCCCATTAGTTTCATCCCTTCTTTCGCTAATTGTTCTGCACCACATCTCAGCCACACACGCCTTTATGTATATCCCTGGCCATGCCTTCATCTTCATTCTCTGTTATTCTCCGACTGAGTCTGTTCCTTCCTTTTATGTATTCTCCCGGTGTTTACATTTGTCAACATTTTCCACTGTGTTTATTGTATTCTCCCAGGTGTTTCCGCCCCAGGGGGTCCACAACTCTTTTGTGGATACGTGCGTGGCGAGCACGGGGCCCCAAGCCATTGCAGCCTTCTTTCTCTCCCGGGCTGCATTTCCTTTTCCTTACCCTCCTTTCCCCTCCATGCTCCTTTCCCCTCGCCCTCTCCTCTCCCACTATTGGTGTCCTTGCTTATGTTGGCCCCGCTATCCTCCTGGTTCTGTTGGTTTTACACTCCGGCTTTGTTGTGTAATCGTCTCCTCCTTTTGGCATTCCTTGGTCCCCCTCTGGGGTTTGACCACCATTCCCAAAATTTCTCCTCCGTAGTGTGAGCCATTTGGGGAAGAGCACCTTACCTAGTGTCTCCGACGTGCGCCCTCCTAGTACATTCCACCTTTTCTTTCACGTCGTTGTTTGATGCTAGGGTGCATAGCCAGCACGGTAGCCAGCCCGTGTGGTGGGGTCGCTATGTACCCTTTTGGTTGAGCCCCCTGAACACACAGGGATCACACTTCTGATACCTGAGCTGTGACATCCTCATGCATGCCTTGGAGTGGTTGCTCGTCATACTGGAGCATCGGAACTCCCGGCAATGGCCGCCGTGCCAGACGGCCCTTGCTGTGGCTGGGTGGCGCCCGTGAGGAGAGCCCCTGATCGGAGTGGGTGGTATCAGGGCGGACGCTATGCAGATGAAACGCATACGGGTCCAAAACTCTGGCCGTTCTTCTGCGGCCGTCTCTCTGCGTGGTACTGATTCCTCAAGTGCTGCTTCTCTTGCCCCTTCGGCCTTCCCTTCCATGGCTACCCCCTGGGAAGAGGGTCAGGCCCGTCGTCTAGGGGCAAAACCTTTCCCCCGTTATCTAGTTTGCACCAGGACTGATGGAGATACTTTCACCAGTGTCAAACCTTTATTCTTTGTGGAACACATTGAAGACAAGTTCGGTGAAGTGGACTCCCTGAGCAAGATGCGGTCGGGTTCGTTGCTGATAACAACCGCTTCAGCTGCCCAATCTGCGGCCCTTCGTGCCTGTACCCATCTTGGCACAATTCCTGTGTCCATTACCCCTCACCAGTCTCTAAATATGGTACAAGGTGTGATTTTTCACAGGGACCTCATCCTTCAAACTGATGAGGAACTTCGGGACAATCTCGGACGGCGGGGTGTTCACTTCGTTCGGCGTGTTCAGAAGGGTCCTAAAGATAATCGTATTGATACTGGTGCCTTTATCCTGGCCTTTGAAGGGGATACCCTTCCTGAGAAAGTTAAGATTATGGTCTATCGCTGTGATGTGAAGCCGTACATCCCAGCTCCTATGCGGTGTTTTAAGTGCTTGCGTTTTGGCCACATGTCTTCTCGCTGTTCCCGGGACCCTCTCTGTGGTGACTGTGGACGTCCACTCCATGAGGGGAGTCGCTGTGTTCCCCCTCCTGTATGTGTAAATTGTCATGGTAGTCATTCTCCACGTTCACCAGATTGCCCAGTCTATAAGAAAGAAAAAAAGATACAGGAGTATAAGTCCCTCGATCGTTTAAGCTACACAGAGGCCCGTAAGAAATATGCACGACTGCACCCTGTGTCCATGACGCCTAGTTATGCCTTGGTTACATCTTCACCCCTTCCTCCCCCTTCCTTACCCCCATCCCGGACCCCACTCCTCCCCCCCTCCCCTGCAGCTCCCACACCTTCTTCTCTGGGCGCTGCTCCCCCTCCCCAGCCGGAGAAGTGTCCCACTCCTTCGGCGTCTGCCGGTCAAGGGCGCCTCTCCCGGGATGCCCCTTCCCGGCACCTTCCAGGTCAAAGGTCTGCTGCCGCGCGGCGACCGCGAGAGCCGCGGTCTGTCGGCCCCCAGGTCGCCCGGTCTCTTTCTGTTCCCGATCTTGCTGCAGCTGGGTCCTTTATGCCACACAGCCCTCCTCGATCTCAGCCTGAAAAGAAGAAGAAACATAAGTCCCGGGACAAAGAGCCTCTGGTGTTACCGGAGGTCCCTTCCCCGACTTCACAACCGGATTCTGACCTGTCATTCATGGATGTCGCCCCCTCCTTGTCGGTGACGGGTGGGGACCCGGCGGTATGAATGGATTTAGCGTGTTCAGCCCTCATTTAAACCATCGTTCTGTGGTTCTCCAATGGAATTGTAATGGCTACTATCGTCACCTTCCGGAATTGAAATCCCTTCTTTCGTCCTACTCTGCAGCTTGTGTGGTTCTCCAGGAATCTCATTTTACTGATGCTCACTCACCGACCCTCCGTGGGTTCCGTGTTTTCTGTCGAAATCGGGTCGGGCCCTTGCGGGCTTCTGGTGGCGTTTGTACGTTGGTCCGTACAGACATTGCTAGCACGTGGATTCCTCTCCAAACTACATTGGAAGCGGTTGCTGTTAGGGTCCACTTAGACTCTGCAGTCACGGTTTGCAATCTTTATCTCCCTCCTGACAGGACTCTTACACCTGCTGCCTTAACCACCCTACTTCAGCAACTTCCTTCCTCCTCCTTGGGGATTTTAATGCTCATCATCCTTTGTGGGGCAGTGCCTTTCCATCTAGACGAGGTCTTCTTATAGACCAATTTATTGCAGACCACGACCTGTGCCTTCTTAATGATGGCTCCCCTACTCATTTCAGTGCCGGTCATGGTACCTTTTCTGCCATTGATCTTTCTCTTTCTTCTCCCTCTCTCCTCCCTTCATTACACTGGTCGCCACACGACGACCTTTGTGATAGTGACCATTTCCCGTTGATTATCACGCTCCCTTCCCGCTCCCCGATGGACAGGTTACCTCGTTGGTCGTTCCACCGCGCCGATTGGCCTCTATACACTGCACAGGTCGAGTTTTCTCCCTCTTTGTCGGGTTGTATGGATGACGTCCTACGTGACGTGTCTGACGCGATTGTTCGCGCTGCTAACCTTGCTGTCCCGCGCTTATCTGGACCATTTCGTCGTCGGCAAGTCCCGTGGTGGAGTACGGCCATTGCCATTGCCATCCGTGATCGCCGTCGAGCTTTGCAACACTTTAAGAGGCACCCATCCGTAGCCAGCCTTACTACCTTTAAACGCCTTCGCGCTAAAGCCCGTTATTTAATCAAACAGAGCAAGCGGATATGTTGGGAACGATTCGTTTCTTCCCTTGGTTCCACTGTCCCTCTGTCATGGGTATGGGCTACACTTCGCTCTCTCCAAGGTTGCCATCGGCAGTCCACCCTACCAGGCCTTCACCATCCCAGATGGCATTTGTACGGACCCATTAGTTATCGCAGAACATCTTGCGACCCATTTTGCAGTGGCATCAGCGTCAGCCTCCTATCCAGCTGCTTTCCTTCATCTTAAACAGCAGGCTGAAGCTCTCACCTTATGTTTCACCACTTGTGAGTCAGAATCTTATAACGAACCTTTTACTGAATGGGAATTTCTTTCTGCTCTATCTTCTTCTCATGACACGGCCCCTGGCCCAGATACCATTCATAACCAACTGCTTCAACATCTCAGTGCTCCACAACGGCAACATCTTCTTCGGGTGTTTAACCGTATCTGGCTCCAGGGTGACTTCCCTTCTCAGTGGAGGGATAGCATTGTGGTTCCTGTCCTTAAGCCTGGTAAGAACCCCCTATCTGTTGACAGCTATCGGCCAATTAGTTTGACCAATGGTGTTTGTAAGTTACTTGAACGGATGGTAGCCCGTCGGCTCACTTGGGTCCTCGAATCTCGGGATCTATTGTCCCCTTACCAGTGTGGCTTTCGAGAGGGACGATCTCCAATCGATCATTTACTTCGCTTGGAATCCGCAGTTCGGCAGGCTTTTTCCCAGCGCCGCCATTTGGTTGCAGTGTTTTTTGACCTTCGCAAGGCCTATGACACGGCCTGGCGCCATCACATCTTACTCACCCTTCATCAGTGGGGTCTTCGGGGCCCACTCTCGATTTTTATCCGCCAGTTCCTGATCCATCGGTCATTCAGAGTTCGAGTTGGTACTGCTTTTAGTTCTCCACGGACCCAGGAGACGGGCATCCCACAGGGTTCTGTCTTGAGTGTCCTTCTTTTCCTCATTGCTATCGATGGACTTGTGGCCTCTGTCGGTCCCTTGGTCGCCCCTGCCCTGTATGTGGATGATTTCTGCATTTGGGTTAGTTCCTCCTCGATGGCATCTGCAGAACGGCAGCTCCAGGTGGCTATACGGCGTGCCTCTGCATGGACCCTCTCACACGGGTTTCAATTCTCTCCTCTAAAATCGCGGGTGGTCCACTTCTGTCGCCGTACTACGGTCCACCCTGATCCAGAGCTCTATCTCGCTGCACAACGATTGCCTGTGGTTTCACAGTTTCGTTTCCTGGGTCTTCTTTTCGACAACAAGCTCACTTGGCTGCCCCATATCAGACTCCTGAAGGTAGGATGTTTCCGTAAACTCAATGTCCTTCGCTTCCTTGCCCACTCCTCTTGGGGTGCGGACCGTTCCCTCCTCCTCCGTCTTTATCGTGCTCTAGTTCTGTCTCGTTTGGACTATGGTTGTCAAGTTTATGGTTCAGCTGCTCCTTCCACACTGCACGTGCTGGATCTGGTCCACCATCGTGGTATCCGTTTGGCCACCGGTGCCTTCCCTACTAGCCCTGTTGATAGTCTCCTGGTTGAAGCTGGGATCCCACCCCTTTCTGTTCGGCGGTCCCAGCTTCTGGTGTCTTATGCCCTCACTATCCGTTCTTCTCCCACTCATCCTTCCTATTCTATCCTGTTCCCAGACCATGGACGTCGCCCACCCGACTCCCGCCCTCGGGCGGGTTTACCGTGATTTTCAGCTTCCTTCTTTGTCCTGTCTTCCTCGCTCCCTCCCCTCCACCCCTCCTTGGTTAGTTCCTCGGCCTCGAATTCGGATGGATCTCCGCCGCGGTCCGAAAGATTCCATCCCCCCGGTGGTGTTCCGTTCCGTTTTCCGCCAAATTTTATGGGAGTTTCGGGATGCTGTTGTTTTTTACACTGATGGCTCTAAATCTGCTGATCATGTTGGGTATGCCTTCACGTCCTCTGTTGGAACGGAAAATCATCTGCTGCCACCTACATGTGGGGTGTTTACTGCGGAATTGATGGCAATTTCCCGGGCCCTTACCTTTATTAAACAATCCCAACATAACCGCGTTTTGTTATGTACGGACTCGATGAGTGGCCTTCTTGCTATTGACCGGTGTTTTTCGCGCCATCCCTTGGTCTCTGCCATCCATGACCATCTCGCTGATATTCACTGTGCTGCTTGTTCCATTGACTTCCTATGGGTCCCTGGCCATGTGGGTATCCCAGGAAATGAGCTCGCTGATCGTTTGGCTGGGGGGGCAGTTACTTACCCCCCGTTTTCTGTAACCCCTCCTGCAGCGGATTTACGGCTTCACATCAAATCCCACTTCGCACAGTCATGGGCCAATTCTTGGGAGGCTACTCCACTGTCTAATAAACTTCGTGCAATTAAGGTGACACCAGGCCCATGGCGTTCTTCCTTTCGCCTCTCCCTAAAGGACTCGACCACACTGTGTCGTGTCCGCATTGGCCATACCAGGCTGACCCATGGTGTTCTTTTGCGTGATGAGCCACCCCCGCTATGTGGTTGTGGAGCCTTCCAGTCAGTGGCCTACATTTTGGTTGAATGCCCCCTTCTTTTGGCTCTGCGTGCTAAGTACAGACTCCCCCACACTTTACCTTTGATGTTGGCTGACGATTCCCGGATGGTCTCTCTGGTTCTCGGTTTCCTCCGGGAGAGTGGTTTTTATTCTCAGTTTTAAGGTTTTTAATCTCTCTGGTGTTGGGGCAGGGCGGTGAGTGTTTGGGTGTCTCCCACTGTAGGCAGTGTTCAGAGATTCCCGATTCACTTCCCTGACCGGAATCCTCTTTTCTTCCCCTTTTACTCTTTTTTAACCCTTTTTTTTAAGGCTTGGTTAGTCTTTCTATTCCCATACGTATTTTCTGCATTATAGCAGTTGTACCTTTTGTCACAGGTGGTCTTGCCTATGCTGCTTCAGCATTGTGTTGGGTTCGTTCTCTTGCCGACTTCCCTCATTTGTTTTTTACCATTGACAACGTGACTGCCCTTTTACGTTTTTCCCTTTTTCCGTTTTATTGTTCTGACTTTTCTGAGATGTCCCGTTAGCAGAATGGAGTATATTTGAAACAAGGGACTGATGACCTTGCTGTTTGGTCCCTTAAACCTCAAACAACCAACCAACCATCCCAGGTGTTTCAATTTGTCAACATTTTCAACTGTGCTTTGTGGTGCTTTCCAATCCGCAGTGGCATTCAGTGACTTGTTTTGTAGATGATACTCAGTTCTCTCTCTTTCTGTGTGTGTGTGTGTGTGTGTGTGTGTGTGTGTGTGTGTGTGTGTGTGTGTGTGTGTGTGTGTGTCTGGAATTTCCATCGTTTTTTAACTGTGTGTGTTTCCGCAACCATTTTCGCTTCCTTCCTTCCTTCCTTCCATTCTTATCAGTTGTTAATGTTACCAAGTTATTTTTCGCTCTTCCGCTGAGAGTTAACCACTTCTTCACATTGATTTCTTCTGTAACGTGGTAAAAATTCCGTTTAGATGTCACTACTCACATTCGACAAGAAAGTAATGAGGAAATTGCTTAATACGTTGTTACTAAGGCTGGCGCTTCTTAAATTAGATAAATACTGTACTACTTGTAAATAATTATTACAATAATAATAATAATAATAATAATAATCAATATTTCTTCTTCGTTTTAGTTTTAGTTTTGTATATTGATATATTGCTCATCTGCTATACAAATTGTAATGTTGACTCACTAAGAGAGGACCTGAAGGCACTCAATTTTTCCCAGTGAAGCAAGTGCACAGGTGAACAAAGAGGGTAAATCGCATAACGCAAGTCATGGCGCACTTCCTTGGGAAACAAGAGGCAGATTTTCCTCGCTATCCTTCACCAAACCGATCTAGTATTAGGTCTCCAAAGACCTCGTCATGGAGCGAACGTTAACCCCTCTCCCCCCCCTCTCCCCCCCTCTCCGCCCCCACTCACCACCCTATCCCCCCTCTCCCCCCTCTCCCCCCTCTCCCCCCTCTCCCCCCTCTCCCCCCTCTCCCCCCTCTCCCCCCTCTCCCCCCTCTCCCCCCTCTCCCCCCTCTCCCCCCTCTCCCCCCTCTCCCCCCTCTCCCCCCTCTCCCCCCCTCTCCCCCCCTCTCCCCCCCTCTCCCCCCCTCTCCCCCCTCTCCCCCCCTCTCCCCCCCTCTCCCCCCCTCTCCCCCCCTCTCCCCCCCTCTCCCCCCTCTCCCCCCCCTCTCCCCCCCCTCTCCCCCCCCTCTCCCCCCCCTCTCCCCCCCTCTCCCCCCCTCTCCCCCCCTCTCCCCCCTCTCCCCCCCTCTCCCCCCCTCTCCCCCCCTCTCCCCCCCTCTCCCCCCCTCTCCCCCCCTCTCCCCCCTCTCCCCCCCTCTCCCCCCCTCTCCCCCCCTCTCCCCCCCTCTCCCCCCCTCTCCCCCCCTCTCCCCCCCTCTCCCCCTCTCCCCCCCTCTCCCCCCCTCTCCCCCCCTCTCCCCTCCTCTCCCCCCACTCTCCCCCCACTCTCCCCCCACTCTCCCCCCCTCTCCCCCCCTCTCCCCCCCTCTCCCCCCCCTCTCCCCCCCCTCTCCCCCCCTCTCCCCCCCTCTCCCCCCTCTCCCCCCCTCTCCCCCCCTCTCCCCCCTCTCCCCCACCCTATCCGCCCCCCACTCCGCCCCACTCTCCCCCCTATCCCCCCCCCTATCCGCCCCCCCACTCCGCCCCCCTCTCCCCCCTATCCCCTCCTATCCGCCCCCCCACTCCGCCCCCCCACTCCGCCCCCCTCTCCGCCCCCCCCTCTCCGAGCCCCCCCCTTCCGAGGCCCCCCCCTTCCGAGGCCCCCCCCTTCCGAGGCGCCGCCCCCCTTCCGAGCCCCCCCCCCTTCCGAGCCCCCCCCCCGTCCTCCCCCCTCTCTCTCGTGTCCCCCCATTCCCCCTGTCCACCCCATCTCTTCCACCCCCCACCCGCCCCCTCCTCCTCCTCCTGTCTCATCCCGTCTCCCCCTCTGGCCACCCTTTCTCTCTCGCCCACCCTTTCTCTCTCGGCCCCCCCCCTCTCTCCTCTGGAGCACTATGTAGGGATTCATATGATGGGTATTCTTCAGAGATCTCATACGAATTGCAACAGCATAGACAGACGGCTGGAGACGTTCTTATGTAGTAGAAATGTCTCGAAAGAGCTTAATCCAATCGTCACTCAAGTCTGGGTAAGAAATTAAGTCATTTTGAAACTAAATCTTTACCTATTTTTATCTTTTAAACTCTGACCTATAGAATTTTCCCTGACAAAGACAACTCAAACTTAACCTATTCATTCATTACCCACAGTAAACAAGCCCAACGCAATCTGACTGCTATGCAGTGACAACATGATTTCCAATAATTAACACAAAAAAATGACTCAGAATTGCAAAACATCCTAACCATAACCCATACTTTTCCATAAGTCACTTACCTCACAGAAAATCTTCATAACACGAGCTGCATCAATTACTGCAAGCAGCAACTACAGCCAGCTAAACAAAGAGATTCTAACTACTATAGACTCTAATTGCTAGGGGGCATATGGTGAGCGAAACAACGATTTTGTTGAAGAGTAAACAAAGTGTTTTGGAAATTTTACCTCATTCATTTGATAACCAGTTACAAAAACTATAAAGTTGTCAATAATTCCACTAACCAAACATTACCGACAAAAATCCTCATACATTTCCTTGCGGTCTCACTTTCAAATACACGACCTACCAACACAGAGTCTTCACTAAGAAAAACATGTCCGTACATTTCTCTATAAACTTGCTAGCTGCTAGTCCGTCCAACCACAGAATCTCTTGCCGAGGACGCAGAGCGCTATCAGCGATATTAACAGTGCCTATAGCGCTGCCAACATGCAAACAGGCTACTTAAAATATTGGCTACCCAATTGTCGTAGGTACTAGCATGCACGATCGCCTAGCATGTCACCCGTCGAACATTTCTGGAAGATTGTTCGTAGAAGTATTATTCGTCACCGTGCAACGATTGTTGCTATCTACACCCATTTGAACGTGCTTACTGCAATCAAGCAATGGTCTTCCTCTACAACTTTTTATAATCTCCCCCCCAGAAACGCGCACGCACGCACTTTACTTCAAACTGACGATGCCTGGATGAATCATAATGTGTCGTACCATCTCAACTGATCCCTTCTTTTAGTCGTGTTGTGCCAAAGTCTTTTCCTCCAAATTCGATTCAGCACCATCTCATTAACTACTCCATTTACCTTCTAATCTTCAGCAGTCTTCTGTAGCACGACTTCCCCAAAAGTTCTATTCTCTTTTTGCCGGAACCGTTTATCGTCCACGGTTCACATCCACACACTTCAGAAAAATACCTTCAGCAAGACTACTACGCACTTGAATTTTTATGAGACGAGCGAATCCTGCATTGCTTCTCATATGTATGAGAACTTCATGTACGTCCTCATCTCCGTCTTCCTCCGCTCTCTGTTCCATTCCTCCTCCCTCTATCTATGTACATCTCCTCTTCCCCCTCTCTGTGCGTGGCCTATTCCTCCATCTCTGTAGTTCTCCTCCTTCCCCCCCCCCCTCTCTCTCTCTCTCTATCTCCTCCTTCTGTTTACGTTCTCTGACTTCGAGCCTTTTTTATTTGATGTTGCAAAGGAAACCTTGACTGGAAATTGAAGTAGCTTAGCATGCGTAGGTAAATCGGTTGGGATCATTAGCATATTATATGGAGTGCGACAGAGTGGCTAGATATGTGAGGATAGTAGCTTCAACGACAGTATTTAGCATGGTTTTACCAACTGCGAGTGGTTAGGATTACAAAGTTTCGGATGATCCAGATTCTTTAGTAGTATTCTAATCATAAGCAGATAAGCAACAAACATAACGCCGGCCGGAGTGGCCGAGCGGTTCTAAGCGCTACAGTCTGGAACCGCGCGACCGCCACGGTCGCAGGTTCGAATCCTGCCTCGGGCATGGATGTGTGTGATGTCCTTAGATTAGTAGTTCTAAGTTCTAGGGGACTGATGACGTTAGAAGTTAAGTGCCATAGTGCTCAGAGCCATTTGAACAAACATAACTTTCCTCTTCTCTGTTGGTTGCCATTTGTCTCAACAGACTGGGTCTGTCAACATCATGGACCTTCTTATCACTACGTCGCCACGAGAACCAGTTTCATACCGATTTTGCAGAATACTGTTACGAGCTCAGCTCAAGTAAAGAAGTAACGCCCCCAGTTAGCGCAAGATGTAAATGTAGCCTCAGTTATATTTATGTCAACAAGTTTATGCCGACAAGGTCGTCTCACAGACAGCATCGACGATGCGAGCATCTTCTAGATCTATGGTATCACTCGAAAAAATACCAGACTTCTTCAGTAGTACGTGGCTGCAATTACACACTTCAAAAAAAGTTTTGCACCACTCCAGTTCTCACAACTCCTGAAGATTGACTGTGGATATTGTATCACAGACAGTCCCTCTGACCAGAGAGGTCACTAAACCCCCCAAAGATGTAAACACCCATGTATGAGCAGCGCCTATTAGACGGAGGGGGTCCGACAGCCGATCAGTTCGTCATTCCACCAGGAAGGAGGTACAAGGCTCGTGTTGTAGTTCAACCATGCCTAGACGGTCAATACCGCGGTTCGATTGCGTCCGCGTTGATACTTTGTGCCAGGAAGGGCTCTCAACAAGGTAACTCTAGGAGTGAACCAAAGTGATGTTTTTCGGACATGGAGGAGGTACAGAGAGACAGGAACTGTCAATAACATGCATCGCTCAGGCCGCCCAAGGGCTACTACTGCAGTGGATGACCGCTACCTATAGATTATGGCTCGGTGGAACCCTAACAGCAACGCCACCTTGTTGAGTAATGTTTTTCGTGCAGCCAAGGATGTCGTGTTACGACTCAAACTGTGCGCAATAGGCTGCATGATGCGCAACTTCACTCCCGACGTCCATGGCGAGGTCCATCTTAGCAACCACAACACCATGCAGCGCGGTACAGATGGGCCCTACAACATGCCGAATGGACCGCTCAGAATTGGCATCACGTTCTCTTCACCGATGAGTGTCGCATACGCCTTCAACCAGACAGTTGTCGGAGACGTGTCTGGAGGCAACCCGGTCAGGCTGACACACTGTCCAGCGTGCGCAGCAAGGTGGAGGTTCCCAGCTGTTTTTGGGTGGCATTATGTGGGGCCGACGTACGCCGCTGGTGGTCATGGAAGGCGCCGTAACGGCTGCACGATACGTGAATGCCATCCTCCGACCGATAGTGCAACCATATCGGCAGCATATTGGCGAGGCATTCGTCTTCATGTACGACAATTAGCGCCCTCATCGTGCACATCTTGTGAATGACTTCCTTCAGGATAACGACATCGCTTGACTAGGGTGGCCAGCATGTTCTCCAGTTATGAACCCTATCGAACATGCCTGGGATAGATTGAAAAGGACTGTTTATGGACGATACGACCCACCAACCACTCTGAGGGATCTACGCCGAATCACTGTTGGAGTGGGACAATCTGGACCAACAGTGCCTTCATGAACTTGTCAATAGTATGCCACGACGAATACAGGCATGCATCAATGCAAGAGGAAGTGCTACTGGGTATTAGAGGTACCGGTGCGTACAGCAATATGGACCACCACCTGTGAAGGTCTCGCTGTATGATGGTAGATCATGCAATGTGTGGTTTTCATGAGCAGTAAAAACGGCGGAAATGATGTTTGTTCACACTATTCCAATTTTCTTCACAGGTTCTGGAACTCTCGGAACCGAGGTGATGCAAAACTTTTTTCGGTGTGTTTATTATTCTGCCTAACATCATTGGTTGAACTAAATTCTTTATTCCTTTACTTGCTACTGAGAGGCGTATTTGTAAAACGCTATTTATTTCGTTTTAGTGATAGAAACTAATATTTCCTCTGTTCGAAATGGATAGCCGGTAACATTGCGTTTCTCAATTGCAGAGTCGCCTTCCAGAACATCAATAAACTTCTGTCTCCAGGCGGTGAAGCAGTTCTTGTCACTATCAGTCACTCTCGTTTGTTTACAATGTACGGGACGATGGCAAAGTCCCCTCGATGGAGTACCTACATGGAGGTAAGGCAGGAAGTACGCATTCCAAAGCGACTTGTGAGGAATTTGATCTTTTCACGATTTTTCAGTGAAGCTCTGGTGTTCCACGAAACACGGTACTACTGAAGATAATATTAACTTTCCCGTCCTCAAACACCATGACATTACTTTATGCTGGAATCCGCAGCTTAATGTGGAATCCGAACAATGGCGTAGGTTGCATGTCTTGCACAGATCAGACAACGTAGGAAGCTCCACGAGCCTGTTCGCCGACGATAACCTACAGGTGATAGGCAAAATAATGTGCACTCCTATACTTATTTGGGAATAGTTTGTTAATAATAGGTTGGAGCCCGATTTGCCAGTAATATAGATGCGATTCTTCTTGGAATATTGGCATATAATGATTGTATAGTCTTCAGTGGTATGTTACGCCACTCTTCGATCAGAACCTCTTCTATCTCTTGTAGTGACAAGGTAGGCGGAAATCTGCTCTGGAGTCTGCGCTCCTATACCTCCCACAAAGATTCGATAATGTTCAAATCCAGGGACTGTGCTGGAGAGGAAAGACGTGGCAGTTCGGCTGCATGCTCCTCATACCATGATTGTACTGGCCTGGCTGTGTGAATGGGTGCATTATCCTCCTGAAATATGTCATCGTTTTTGGGGAACAACACCTGATCACCAACAATGTTCACATAATCGTTTGCTGTAACATGACCTTTGAGAGTAATGGTGGGATCAGTAGAATGCTATGATATGGCTGCTCACACCAGCACACTTCGACCTCCCTGCTTAACCGTTGGAATCAAGCAATCAGAACTGTAGGTTTCTTTTGACATTCTCCAGACGTAAACACGACCCGATGTTGGAAACAACGAAAACGTTGATTCGTCTGACCATATGACGTGTTTCCACTGATCAGCTGTCCAGGGTTTATGCTCCTGATACCATGTTTTACACTTCTTTGCGTTGGTTGTCGTCACTAATGGTTTCAGTATAGAAGCTCATCTATGAATATTGGCTTTCTGGAGTTTTCGGCGGACAATGTCGATAGATACGGGGTCTCTAAGATTACTATTGAGCTCTGCAGTCACTTTAGCCGCCGTAGTTTTGTGTTGTTTCGACACAATTCGTGTTAGCGTACAGCGATCTCTGTTATTCACTTTCTATTTGCGGTCACTGTTACGTTTACACGGTGATGGCTTTCCATGTTTTTTGTAGGCTGCCATGACCGTTGAAACAGTTGCTCTTGAAACATTCAGTAAGTTGGCTGTCTTGGTTACTGATGATGCTGCTGCTGCTGCTGCTAATCGGGTCTCCACAATCTGCCCTCTTTGGGTAGGTATTTCATTGCACGCCGACATCGGCCTCTGAATGCAAGTGCGAAGTGTGCACTACAAGCATCCCATTACTACCACTGTTCACATTATTTTCCTTATCCCCTGTATATATTAAACAGATGATGCAGCGGTATACAATCGTTGCTGAATACAACAAGAATTCCAGAGGATCGATTCTTGCTGCATGCACTGGCAGTTGACACTCGACATAAACAAATACAACGTATTACGTATAAACTAGCGGGGACACTCCTTATTCTTCAATCACTTAATAAAGGCAAGGCCTCCAGTCCAGACTGTATACCGGTCAGGTTCCTCTCAGAGTATGCTGATACAATAGCACCATATTTAGCAATTACATAGAACCGCTCGCTCACTGATTGATCTGTATCTAAAGACTGGAAAATTGCTCAAGTCACAGCAATACCCAAAAAGGGAAGTAGGAGTAATCCGCTGGAATTACAGGCCCACATCACTAACGTCAATTTGTAGTATGCTTTTGGAACATATACTGCGTTCGAGCATCATGAAGTACCTCGAAGAAAATTTATTGACACACAGTCAGCACGGATTCAGAAAATATGGTTTTTGCGAAACACAGCTAGCTCTTTATACTCAAGAAGTAATGAATACTATCGACAGGGGATGTCAAATTTGATTCCATATTTTTATATTTCCAGAAAGCTTTCGACACTGTTCCTTACAAGCGTCTTATAGCCAAACTGCGTGCCTACGGAGTGTCGCCACGTGATTTCCTGCCAGAAAGGTCACAGTTCGTAGTAATAGACGAAAAGTCATCGAGTAATACAGAAGTAATATCCGGCGTTCCCCGAGGAAGTGTTATAGGCCCTCTATTGTTCCTATTCTATATTAACGACATAGGAGACAATCTGAGTAGCCGTCTTAGACTGTTTGCAGATGATGCTGTCATTTACCGTCTCGTAAAGTCATCAGATGGCCAAAACGAATTGCAAAATGATTTGGATAAGATGGTATGGTGCGAAAAGTGGCAACTGACCCAGAATAAAGAAAAGTGTGAAGTTATTCACATGAGTACTAAAATAAATCCGCTAAATTTCGATTACGCGATAAGTCACGCAAATCTGAAGGTTGTAAATTCAACTAAATACTTAGGGATTACAATTACAAGTAACTTAAATTGGAACGATAACATAGATAATGTTGTGGGTAGAGCAAACCAAAGACTGCGATTCATTGGCAGAACACTTAGAATGTGCAACAGATCTAATACAGACTGCTTACACCACGCTTGTCCGCCCTATTCTGGAGTATAGCTGTACGGTGTGGGATCCGCATCAGGTGAGACTAACGGATAACATCGAAAAAGTACAAAGGAGGACAGCTCGTTTTGCATTATCGCGAAATAGGGGAGATAGTACCAGAGATATGATACGTGAATTTGAGTGACAGTCGTTAAAGCAAAGGCGGTTTTCGTTGCTTCGGGATCTTATCATGAAATTTCAGTCATCAGTGTTTTTCCTCCGATTGCGAAAACATTCTATTTGCACCCACATACACAGGGAAAAATGATCATCACGATAAAATAAAGTTTTGGCCCGCGCAGAAAAATTTAAGTGCTCGTTTTTCCCTTGCGCCGGTAGAGAGACAGCGTGAAGGTGGTTCATTGAACCCTCTGCCAGGCACTTTATTGTCAATATCATTGTCTAATGAGATAGAAGAACGACCACATAAAGTTCAACTTAGGAAAGTCTGATTCCACACTGAGACCCATTAGAAGAAGCCTCAGGAAGTGTAGAGCACCCACAAAGGAGGCGAACTACACAAAATTTTTCCAACCAACACTTGAATACCGCTCGTCACTCTCTGACCTTTGCCGAATAGGATTGACAGTGCCTTAACAAAAGATCGTAATAAGACCCATGTGGACCGCCACGGGTTTGTTTACCAATCTCGAAATAGTCATGGAAAAGTTCAACCGACTGCGTGCTAGATGCTGCATCGCGGCTTGGTTTACTGGTATGCGTGCGTTCCTTAGAAGAACCAACCACTCATTGCTTTTTGCCAAAGGCAAACCTACGTTTCTAGCATTTGTAGATCTAGAGAAAGCTTTTGACAATGTTGACTGGAATACTCTTTCAAATTCTGAACGTGGCAGGGGAAAATACAGGGAACGAAAGGCTATTTACAATTTGTACAGAAACCAGATGGCAGTTATAAGGGTCGAGGGACGTGAAAGGGAAGCAGCGGTTGGGAAGGGAGTGAGACAGGGTTGTAGCCTGTCTCCGATGTTATTTAATCTGTATATTAAACAAACAGTGAAGGAAACAAAAGAAAAATTCGGAATAGGTATTAAAATCCATGGAGAAGAAATAAAAACTTTGAGGTTTGCCGATGACATAGTAATTCTGTCAGAGACAGCAAAGGACTTGGAAGAGCAGTTGAACAGAATGGACAGTGTCTTGAAATGAGCATATAAGATGAACAACAACAAAAGCAAAACGAGGATAATGGAATGTAGTGGAATTAAGTCGGTTGATACTGAGGGAATTAGTTTAGGTAATGAGACACTTCAAGTAGTGAAGGAGTTTCGCTATTTGGGGAGCAAAATAACTGATGATGGTCGAAGTAGAGAGGATATAAAATGTAGACTGGCAATGGCAAGGAATGCGTTTCTGAAGAAGAGAAATTTGCTAACATCGAGTATAGATTTAAGTATCAGGAAGTCGTTTCTGAAAGTATTTGTACGGAGTGTAGCCATGTATGGAAGTGAAACATGGACGATAAATAGTTTGGACAAGGAGAGAATAGAAGCTTTCGAAATGTGGTGCTACAGAAGAATTCTGAAGATTATATGGGTAGGTCACATAACTAATGAGGAGGTATTGAACAGGATTGGGGAGAAGAGAAGTTTGTGGCACAACTTGACTAGAAGAAGGGATCGGTTGGTAGGACATATTCTGAGGCATGAAGGGATCACCAATTTAGTATCGGAGGGCAGCACGAAGGTTAAAAATCGTAGAGGGAGACCAAGAGATGAATACACTAAGCAGATTCAGAAGGATGTAGATTGCAGTAGGTACTGGGAGATGAAGCTTGCACAGGATAGAGTAGCATGGAGAGCTGCATCAAACCAGTCTCAGGACTGAAGACCTCAACAACAACATCTCACGAAAGGTCACGAAGATAAAATTATAGAGATAAAAGCTGATACGGATGCTTACAAATAGTTGTCCATCACGCGCGTCATTCACGGATGGGAAAAGGAGAGAGTGGTGGTGGTGGTGGTGGTGGTGGTGAGGAAGAGGAAGAGGAAGAGGAGGAGGAGGAGGAGGAGGAGGAGTAGGAGTCATATGGTGGCCGCCACACGTCATATGGTGGCTTGCGGAGTAAATAAGGTGGGCCCGAAATGCACTACTAACATTTCCGACGTTTCAGGGATGTTTTCCGAGTATTTTGATATAAGGGCCAAGTGACCTGGTAACCTAATTAATTTTGTTTTGTTACCCTCGCCTATTTTCGTATGTCTGTTGCGCTACCTACACAACATTTCAATTCTCGGCAGTATGCGCTAAGTCTAGGTGTTTCATTCGTTCATTGTACAGGGCAACTATAAATGCTTCACTCGCTTTCGAAGTTCTGTAATTTCCGTAGTATTACAAGCACAAATATGACTGATGCATGAATGGACTCATAAACGCACAGAGTTCGCGTTGTGCCCATTAATTGGCGTTAAGAGTGCAGTGCCTTGGCAAAATGGAGACAAAGCATGAAAATGGTTTGTGGGTGTTAGAATATGCGAAATGTTTGTCTGTTAAGAGTGTGCAGTATGCATTCAGAAGGAATTATGGCAGAGAACCACCAAACAAACGGAGTATGGAGCGTTGGTATGGACAATTTAGAGTTGTTTCTGTAAACAGAAAAGTACCGTTGGACCAAGCGAGTCAGATGCAATCGTGTAGAGGGCTAGGAAAAGTTTCGTACACAGTCCAAAGCAATCTACGGAGTGCGCAGCCGCGAATTTAGAATACCGCAGCAAACTGTTCGCAAGATTTTGCGAAGGCTGTTGTAATACAACATTTCCGGCTGCAGCTAGTACAGCTTTTAAAACCGAAAGATTATAACCGGCGCCTTCAGTTCTGCATCACAATGCAGCAAGCATATCAGGATGAACATTTCTCCTCGAATCTGATACTCAGCGATGAAGCAATCTTCCATTTATCCGGAAAGGTTTATCGCCACAATGCGAGAGTTTGGGCACTGATAATCCTAAAATTGTGGACATGAACGAGATTCGCCGTAGGTTTTTCCCTGAACATCATCACCGACGGAGGTCTACAGGCCATTTTGCTTTTGTGTGGAGACTGACGGGTACCTATTACTTTGATATTTTGCAGTTGTATTTGTTTCTAGTATTGAGTGCCGAGTCTGAAGATTTCTGCTTCCAGCAATATATGAGGTACCCCTGATTGGAGCATCGATATTCATCGCTACCTATACGACGAACTTCGGCATCCTTCGATTGATAGTAATGGTGAAGATAATGTGGGTCTGTTCCCTAGGTCTCCCAGGTCACCTGACATATCTTCTTGTCACTTTTTCCTGTGGTGGTACATTAAGGACCGTGTTACGTACCCCCACTGCCAAGAACACAGGAACGGTTCAGAGAATGCATCAGTGCTGCTGCGATGTCCACAGGCAGGATGTTGCTACATAAGGTGTGGAACGAACTTGACTACCACTGGGACGTCTGTCTTGTGAACGGAGCGACACTCTTAGAACTTTCGTAGAGTACGAAATTCAAACTTGGTGTGTTTACTATTCCATTCATGTATCAGATATATCTGTACACGTGATACTTTGGAAAATGTAGCATTTTGTTTGAAAATCAGTGAATCAACAGTAGTCTTGTACTTCTCGTTTCTAACTCGCATTTACTTTCGCGGCAGTGTCTGTTGTACGTTAATAGTGACACGTGGTAGAATGGATCGGTTTACTGATGAAGAGTTGCAGGATATTCACATCATGTATGGGTTCACTGAAGGCTATGGAAGAGCGTCACAATCACCATTATGCTTTTTCCCTCGCGGCAGCGATCACAACATAATACTTTTACATCGGTGTGAGGCTTACATTACTGTCTTTTTACTGTTTTGAAACAAAGGTAATTGGGATAACGAAGTGAGTATACCACAATAACATTATTACTGTGACACCGTGGGCAAGGGGTGCCTTACACCAACGTACACAGAAAATGTCACTGATTGGCCGCAGAAATTTTGTCAGAGTTGTTTCACCAAGTAGCAGCCACATGGAATACAATGTAAATATCGTTACATGTGGTAGTCTGAACAGTGGGAGGTAGATGTAACCACTGAAATCGGTAATTGAACAATTCCTATCACGAAGGCGAAAAATAAACAGCTCAACCGTTGCGATCATTCAATCTTCTCACTTACGCAGGTCGTCGGTTGCTGTGAACTTTTAGTTTGACACCACGTATCGACTAAACGACAGAAATAGCTATGTGATCTGAACAATTCGTTTCCGAATTAGTCGTGAAAGATGCTGGAAACACGCCCCTTTATCTTCTACGCATGCAACAATACGTTCTGCGTTGGTTCGGTATCAAAAGGAAGTATCTGGTATCATTCTAATTTGTAACGCTTGCCTTATTGGGAAACAGTGATCTCAAAGGAACTTCATAATTAGCGAATGCCTAGTTAATGGCGCAACGAGAAAACTGTTTTCAGTCAGACTGATTATTAAGCTCCTACACAACTGAGTCAACACAGTGTTAGCGACAAAACGGGACGAAGACTGTACATACAGTAGAAAAGACACACAATTTATGAAATTATTATACTCAACTGGTACAAATATGGAACGCTGCGTACTGGTGTAGCAGCCCAGTTAAGCATCCACATGTAAGTGCAACTGTTTAAAATAACTAAAATGGCTGTGAGAGCAAGCAATCAAGGAACCATCATCTGGTCCAGACGATCAGAAACGACATGGCGTATATCACGACTATCAAGGTAATGTTCCCGAAGTTGAAGCCTTGATGCTTGGAAATCAGACCACGAATAACACCGTGGATTGGCGATAAAAAAAAGAGAACAAATAGCAGTTAACTGTTTTGTCTCGGCTTCGGTGACTTCTTTTCCTCTTCATTTATTCTAGTCTTCTATTTCCTCTAGCATGAAGCTATTAAAGAAATGAGATCACTAAAAGCAACAGCAGGCTACATACTAACTGACAGGAAAAAAAGTAGAGCCAAGTTTCCTTCGATTCACAGTCCAATGTCAACGATTCCGTGCCCACAGCAACAGAGTTCCAAACACGAAGTAAAAGCGACAGCATCCACAACTAGAATATGGAGTCAAAACACCGGTGCCCACCGCGAGATTGTATGTCGTCTGGTGGTATGCCTGCACGAAACAAGGCAAATGCTGTATACTGGATGGAAGGGGTACGAGTGTAGATGTTATGATCATTTCTACCTTAATATGTACCTACCTACTTCTGTGTACTAATGGTTTTTTTCTCTCTGCACTAACAGTCTTCCCGCAAACGCGTCACATAATTTACTACATAATGTTATCTTCAAGGTAGTATATTTCCACGAAGTTGACTATGCCTGTCAGTATAGACTGTTTTGAGTACATGCATCCACATTTCAAAACCTGACCTGCTGCCCAGAGGAAAATACGCATTAACGGCTTGCTTTTGCTCCATGTCCTTCGAAGTCCAAACCAACCTAAAAACTTACTACGCCTAATTGCTATAATTAGTAGTCTGCAACTGAAGTAAATACTGATGTAACATTTTTTCAGGACACTGTCCTCAGTCACCAATATAAATATCTACGCTTATACCTTCTAACAACCCTACCACAACAAAGGCAAAAATTTAATAATGATTGTGGTGTTGCTCACGCTGCTAAATACTGCATTTTCGGGCAACAACAAAGTTATGTGGCAGGTGTCATTAGAGCACAGTTAATAAAGTCATTTCATGTAATAAAGAATAAACTAGCCACTCATCTTTTCGTGTTTCCCACGCTGGTCTCGTTGTAAAATCATGGCTCAATCGTCGAAAATCTAGGTGGTGATGATTCCAAGCTCGGATGCAAAGAGGCCTGGATTTTATTCTGCTATATTCCAAAGTTTTGTAGATGCGCTTTACAAACCATTCTTGAAGATTAAACCTTTCAAAGTTAGCACAATGGTAATGCAAAAAAATAATCAGCACTCCGAATTCAAGTTACACTTCCTTTTTATTGATTTTGTTGCAATATCCCGTAACGCACAAAACATCACTTCACAATACAAAACATACTTGAATACATCTTCCTCACTGTTAAAGTTCTCATTTTATAAGCTGATTACAATTTGCGTCTTTCCAACATGACGTCCAAGACTTGACTTTCTTAAGGTCCGACTCTCTAACTAAATGCTTACGCGCCCAAAATTCAGAGTAAAAAGGCTATTTACAATTTGTACAGAAACCAGATGGCAGTTATAAGAGTCGAGGGGCATGAAAGGGAAGCAGTGGTTGGGAAAGGAGTGAGACAGGGTTGTAGCCTCTCCCCGATGTTATTCAATCTGTATATTGAGCAAGCAGTAAAGGAAACAAAAGAAAAATTCGGAGTAGGTATTAAAATTCATGGAGAAGAAGTAAAAACTTTGAGGTTCGCCGATGACATTGTAATTCTGTCAGAGACAGCAAAGGACTTGGAAGAGCAGTTGAACGGAATGGACAGTGTCTTGAAAGGAGGATATAAGATGAACATCAACAAAAGCAAAACGAGGATAATGCAATGTAGTCAAATTAAATCGGGTGATGCTGAGGGGATTAGATTAGGAAATGAGACACTTAAAGTAGTAAAGGAGTTTTGCTATTTAGGGAGCAAAATAACTGATGATGGTCGAAGTAGAGGGGATATAAAATGTGGACTGGCAATGGCAAGGAATGCGTTTCTGAAGAAGAGAAGTTTCTTAACATCGAGTATAGATTTAAGTGTCAGGAAGTCGTTTCTGAAAGTATTTGTATGGAGTGTAGCCATGTATGGAAGTGAAACATGGACGATAAATAGTTTGGACAAGAAGAGAATAGAAGCTTTCGAAATGTGGTGCTACAGAAGAATGCTGAAGATAAGGTGGGTAGATCACATAACTAATGAGGAGATATTGAATAGGATTGGGAGAAGAGAAGTTTGTGGCACAAATTGACTAGAAGAAGGGATCGGTTGGTAGGACATGTTTTGAGGCATCAAGGGATCACAAATTTAGCATTGGAGGGCAGCGTGGAGGGTAAAAATCGTAGAGGGAGACCAAGAGATCAATACACTAAGCCGATTCTGAATGATGTAGGTTTCAGTAGGTACTGGGAGATGAAGAAGCTTGCACAGGATAGAGTAGCATGGAGAGTTGCATCAAACCAGTCTCAGGACTGAAGACCACAACAACAACAACAACAAAAAGTACGTCAAAGATCATAGTGACAAAAGAAAGAATACACATACGAATAATATCATTGAAATATAAACACATCGATGTATCAAAGTACCTCTACATTAATGAAATCAAATCTGAATGTTGTCT
This sequence comes from Schistocerca nitens, assembly GCF_023898315.1. NCBI lineage: Eukaryota > Metazoa > Arthropoda > Insecta > Orthoptera > Acrididae > Schistocerca > Schistocerca nitens. Next base: position 347,251,024 of record NC_064618.1, on the reverse strand, counting down.
CAGAAATGTATTAACCACTTTACAGAAACACAGTAGAATATTGCTGGTAGCGAGAGGTTCAGGTTAGGTTCCGTAATGGTTGCGTAATTCAAGTACCATTACAACCTCCAACATGCTGTATAACTGGTGCAGATGAATAGAGAATCACAAACTGTACTAGCAATAAGACGAAACAAAACTGAAGAATGAAGAATAGCAATAAAAAGTCACAAAAAATTAGAGGAATAACCGCAATATTTAAACCCAATAAAACGACAGGGAATAAGAAATCCCAATAAAGATCCATTGTCGTCGAAAGAATTCACTCTAGCGAGGATACTTGCTGCAAATAGGAAAATACACTGACGAGTGAATTTGACTAATGTCACAGTTGCCAGTGCCTGGGAATGAGCATCACAGAAAGGCGACGAAACTGGTAGACCAAAAAAATGGCTCTGAGCACTATGGGACTTAACTTCTTAGGTGATCAGTCCCCTAGAGCTTAGAACTACTTAAACCTAACTAACCCAAGGACATCACACACATCCATGCCCGAGGCAGGATTCGACCGTAGCGGTCGCGCGGTTCCAGACTGAAGCGCCTAGAACCGCTCGGCTACACTGGCCGGCTGTGTGTTAGAATTCGCAGAAATTGTTGCCCCCTGGCTGTGTGGGACAGGCGCTACACGTAGACCAGAAGATCTACATGCTCAGTCATTGCACACCACGCTTGGGTTTCCCATGCGCTGACTTGGTGTGACCTGTGATTTGTGGGCGGACTGTAACGTCTGCTCACGTTAAAAGTCGCCTTTTGGATTTGGCGAGACGCCTTGAGATTGGCGCAGGGCGTTTTTCTGTTTTTGTAGAGGGAACAGAGGGCAGCCGTTTCGGGGTCATGATTGGTAACGATTTTGTTGCTAAGCCACGATTGGCAGTTTTCGAGAGCAACGGGATGGGTGTACCTGTTGGAGTGCAAAAGATCGTAAATCGGGGACTCACTTCTGGATGGTCGTAGAGTAAAGTCGTGACACGCGGTCGGAAATTATCTTTTCACGTGGACGCGAGTTAATCGTGATCCACTCTGGAGTGCGGCAGACATGACGCTGGGCAACTGTCGACTCTTGCAGCTTCAACATCGTCACCATACACCCGGCGGCTTCACGTCATACGTCTGTAGTTTTGATAAAGTGCCGCAGCACCGGCAGGTAGGGAATTTCGAACTACATTACCACCACTTGCTACCTTGTTTTACCATCTGCAGGAGCGGCAGTCGGCCTCTACCATGTTGCATGCAAAGTCACGTCATTTCTATATGTATGGTCAATCGCCATTTTGAGTTAGGGAAATTCTATATTAGTATTAACGGTCCTCCACTCGCAATAGAGTCCACAGCACTTTTGCTGTAGTCATACTATAAATTTGAATTTTGCACAGTCTGCCACTCTAATATTCTGTGTCAAGATCCGAGTTTCAATTTTATCCTTACAGAAATAAACCAATCTGTTATAGCTTAGCACTTTGTCTTCTTGGTTCGTGATCGTAACTTTCTTTCCCAGCTCATGTTTTGGAGGGATTACCGCATACTTTCTGTAGCAGTTGTATATATGAGAAACTAGCCACCTTATTAGTGTAGGTATGAGGGCCTAAGTAAGACAGCGTTTGGTAACCCTTGCGTCACAGTATCAAACTGCGACTTCGAGGGTGGTGGGTATCAAAATTCATTCCTTTTGATCTTGACGAATGTAAATGTCAGCCATAAATAGGACCCACCAAAGGCTAACTTCCAAACTATCCATGTCAAAAGACCAAATACGTGTTAACGCCGTTTGAGGAGCGTGATGGCCAACCCAAGTTGAAGTGCTGGGCACGAAATTCATTTGACACACATTTGGGACGCTATCAGGAGCCATCTCCCCGTCATATGACGTGTGGAATCCATGCCATGCAGACTCACTGTTTTTCTGCATTTAAAAGGTATTCAAATGTGTTATTAAGCTCGTTGTCATAAAGTTTTTGCACCTCTGTATGTAAGAAATTGGATAAACCACTTAGACAGGATCAACCAAAGTCATATTTTAAAAAAATGGCGTCTTCTAAGTGGACAACGGTCTCTTCGACGGTCAACAATTTCTCGCTCTGCCCTTCAAACTATGCTGTTAAGAAAGACTAAAAACATGGAACACCACTTTTACTAGATTCATTTTTGTGTGCATGTACTCTGGAAAACTTTGGCGGTGGGAGTAAAATGATTTTCTTGCGACATATTTCGAAATTAAGAGGTTTTGCTGTGTTGATTATTGAAGATCTCGTCTTGTATAACATTTAAAATTATAATGAATGCGATATGTCGTTAGCTGCCATGTCACTTTTGTGCCACGTTCATGTGTGTATTTGCGTTGAACATTGTTTTCCAGTAACTTCACTACTTGAACAGCAATAAGTGCTCTAATCTTTCTGTCCATTTGCCAGTCGAACGGCACCATTTACCTGCTGAATTTTAGAGACGTATGTTGAGATTTCAGTCTTATAAGTATTGCATGGATATAATGTTGAGGCACGCTCGGCAATCGACATACTACTATATTGCTCTTTGGGAAGTTCAAGTGGGACATGCCTACGTACTCAAAAACAAACACCTGTGCTGTAAAGTAATATCGTGTCATGTCTTTCATATGTTACAGGAATACTTGAAGTATGTAACACCATACCAAGAACTGAATAATCCGGAACACCATTTCACAATGTACATGAAGGAAGTTGGGTTGTCCGTAAAAACATGTCGCAATCAAAGAGACATCAACTACGTCTCTACAGATGAGCAAAACATAATAGGTGAGTCAATCACAGTCGAGACAGCAGATGGGGTGGGTGTGTGTGTGTGTGTGATGGAAGAGAGGATGACCCTCCCCCCCACAAAAAATAGAATAGCTTACATTTTTACATACATCAATTTCCAAAAGTTACGGTAACTTTCGGAGAATAGACGCTTGTTTGAGGACGTGGCCGGTACATTCCAATAAGGTAAACACACATACTGACAGGTTGACCACGCTCGCCGGCAACAAAACACCCGGAACGGTTCGTGGCTTCTCTTGCAGAAACGGCAAACCACAGGAGGCTGAGATACGCAAGACCCTCCACAAAGAAAATGAAGTAACGGAAAGGCTGACTACCATAATGTAGGTAGACACTGCTGAAACAAATAGTCCTCTGCTACACTGTCGCACAGCAGTCGGCAGACCACTGTTCACAATCATGATGATGATCCCTTGATGCCTCAGAATGTGTCCTATTATCCAGTCCCACCTTTCAGTCAAGTTACGCCACCAATTCCTTGTCTGTCCAGTTCTAGTCAGTACTTCATTTCCGTGATCTACCTATCTAATATTCAACATTCCTCTGTAACATCACATTTCAGAAGCTTCTGCCGGCCACTGTGGCCAAGCGGTTGTAGGCGCTTCAGTCCGGAACGGCGCTGCTACTGCGGTCGCAGGTTCGAATACTGCCTCGGGCATGGATGTGTGTGATGCCGTTAGGTTAGGTTTAAGTAGTTCTAAGTCTAGGGGCCTCAGATGTTAAGTCCCATAGCGCTTAGAGCCATTTGAACCAAAAGCTTCTATTCTCTTCTTGTCTGAACTATGTATCGTCCATGTTTCACTTCCATACGTGGCTACACCCCATACAAATGCTTTTAGAAAAGACTTCCTGACACTTAAATCTGTACTCCATGTTAACAAATTTCTCTTCTTCAGACACGTTTTCCTTTCCATAGCCAGTCTACGTTTTTCATCTACTAGTTTCCCTCATTTCCTAATCTAATTCCCTCAGCATCACCTGATTTAATTCGACTACATTCCATTATCCCCGTTTCGCTTTTGTTGATGTTCATCTTATATCTTCCATTCAAGACACTTACTATTCAGTTCAGCTGCCCTTCCAAGTCCTTTGAACCGAATTACAATTTAGTCTCAAACCTTCAAGTTTTTATTTATTCTCCCTGGAATTTAATTCCTAATCCTAATTTTTCTTTTTTTCCCCCTTACTGCTTGCTCAATATACTGATGAATAACATTGGGGATAAGATACAACGCCATCTCACTACGTTCTCAACTACTGCTTCCCTTTCGTGCCCCTCGACTCTTATAACTGCCATCTGGTTCCTGTAAAAATTGTAAGTAGCCTTTAGCTCCTTATGTTTTACCCCTGCCACCTTCAGAATTTGAGAGTATTCCAATCAACATCTTCAAAAGCTTCCTCTGAGTCTACAAATGCTCTAAACTGAGGTGTGCTTTTCCTTAATCTGTCTTCTAAGATAAGTAAGTAGTAGGGTCAAATTGCCTCGCGTGTTCCTACATTTCTACAGAATCCAAAGCGATTTTCCCCGAGGTCGGCTGCTACCAGATTTTACATTCGTCTGTAAGGAATTAGTGTTAGTATTTTGCAACCGTGACTTAGTAAACTGATGGTTTCTCTAATTTTCATACCTGTCATGACCTGCTTTCTTGGGAATTGGAATTACTATATTCTTCTTGAAGTCTGAGGGTATTTCGCCTGTCTCATGTATCTTACTCACCAGACGGAAGAGTTTTGTCTTGGCTTACTCTCCCAAGGCTATCAGTAGTTCTGACGGAATGTTGTCTACTCCCGAGGTCTTGTTTCGACTTAAGTCTTCCAGTGCTTTGTCAAATTCCTCGCGAAGTATCATATCTCCCTTCTCATCTTCCTCTACGTCCTCTTCCATTTCCATAATAATACCCTCAAATACATGGCCCCTGTGCAAACCCTCTATATACTCTTTCCTCCTTCCTCCTTTCCCTGTTTTACTTAAGATCGGCTTTCCATCAGAGCTCTTGATATTCATATAGGTAATTCTTTTTTGTCCAAAGGTCTCTCTTTCCTGTAGGCAATATCTATCTTATCCCCAAGTGATACATGCCTTTACGTACATATGTCCTTTAGCCATCCCTGCTTAGATATTTTGTCCTTCCTGTCAATCTCCTTTCTGAGACATTTGTATTCCTTTCGTCTGCTTCATTTACTACATTTTTACATTTTCTCCTTTCATCAAATTAATTCAATATCTCTTGTGTTACCCAAGGATTTCTACTAGTCCTTGTCTTTTTACCTACTTGATTCTCTGCTGTCTTCACTATTTCATCTGTCAAAGCTACCCATGCTCCTTCTACTCTATTCCTTTCCCTTGTTCTTGTCAACTGTTCCCTAATGCTCTCTCTGAAACACTCTACAACCCATCCTCTTGAATTCCAACCTTTTTGCTGTTTCTTCAGTTTTAATCTACAGTTCATAACCAATAAATGGTAGAGTCGACATCTTTCCCTGGAAATGTCTTCCAATTTAAAACCTGGTTCCTGAATATCTGTCTTTCCATGACATAATCAATCTGAAACCTTCCGCTGTATCCAGATATCTTCCACGTATACAACCTTCTTTCATGATTCTTAAACCAAATTTTAACTATGATTAAATTATGCTCTGTGCAAAATGCTGCCAGGCGGCTTCCTCTTTCATTCCTCTTCCCCAGTCCATATTCACCTCCTACTGTTCCCTCTCTTACTTTTACCACTATCGAATTCCAGTCCCCCATGACTATTAAATTTTCGTCTCAATTAGCTTTCTGTATAATTTCTTTTCTTGCATTATACGTTTCTTCAGTCGCTCCATCATCTGTTGAACTAGTTGACATATAAACTTGTACTACTGTGGTAGGCGTGGGCTGCGTGTCTATCTTGGCTACAATAATGCGTTGACTATGCTGTTCGTAGTAGCTGAACCACGTCCCTACTTTTTTATTCATTATTAAACCTACTCCTGCATTACCATATTTGATTTTGTATTTATAACCTGTATTCACCTGACGAGAAGTCCTGTTTCTCCTGCCACCGAACTTCACTAATTTCCACTATACCTAGCTTTAAACTATCTATTTTCCTTTTTAAAGTTTCTAAACTACCTGCCTGATTAATGGATGTGATATTCCACGCTCCGATCCGTAAAACACCAGTTTCGTTTCTCCTGATAACGACGTCATCCTGAGTAGTCCACGCCCGGAGATCCGAATGGGGGACTATTTTACCTCTGTAATATTTTACGCAAGAGGATGCTATAATCATTTAACCATACAGTATAGCTGCATGCCGTCGGGAAAAATTACGGCTGTAGTTTCCCCTTGCTCTCAGCCGTTTGCAGTACCAGCACAGCGAGGGCATTTTGATTGATGTTACAAGGCCGATTCAGTCAGTCTTCCAGACCGTTGCCCCTTAAACTACTGAAAAGGCCGCTGAGCCGAGCCCCTTCAGGAATCACGCGTTTGTTCACTATTAAATGTTTATGAAATAGTGATAATTGTGTGTGCGCACTTCGTTTTTATATTATGTAAATTACGATGTTAACAAAATTGTGAGAGTTGTATAGGTTTTAAACTAGAGACCCATCCAGGCTCCTCACGGTTGACACTAATAAGGGACGTCTCTCGAACCGAGCACGAATTTACATTCGAATACTTGTACACAGAGACCTCTCTTACGTCTAACCACGATTGCGACGGCGAGTGATTGTATTGCACTTAGTTTGCACACAACTGTGCTTGCAGTCTTGTTCAGAGAGAGAGATAGAGAGAGAGATAGAGAGAGAGATAGAGAGAGAGATAGAGAGAGAGATAGAGAGAGAGAGATAGAGAGAGAGATAGAGAGAGAGATAGAGAGAGAGAGATAGAGATACAGAGAGAGATAGAGATACAGAGAGAGATAGAGATACAGAGAGAGATACAGAGAGAGATACAGAGAGAGATACAGAGAGAGATACAGAGAGAGATACAGAGAGAGATACAGAGAGAGATACAGAGAGAGATACAGAGAGAGATACAGAGAGAGATACAGAGAGAGATACAGAGAGAGATACAGAGAGAGATACAGAGAGGGATACAGAGAGGGATACAGAGAGGGATACAGAGAGGGATGGGGGGATGGGGGGGAGATGGGGGGATGGGGAGGAGATGGGGGGATGGGGAGGAGATGGAGAGATGGGGGGAGGAGATGGAGAGATGGAGAGAGGGGGGAGGAGATGGAGAGATGGAGAGGGGGGAGAGGGGGGGAAGAGATAGGGGGATAGGGGGGGGGAGGAGATGGAGAGAGAGGGGGGTGGTTAATATGCCAGTCAATCAGTTACATCAGCAATTAGTTGACGTGTTCAGTATACGTGTAACAGTACTGTAATAGTACTATTTACGACAGGATGATACCACTTTCGCAGTGTTTTTGATGGTTCTGATTATTCAGAAACATGAATGTTGATTTGATTGCTCAACTGGATAGGATAGTGAATGAAGAAAACTACTTTATAAACGATAACACTATTAATGGAGTTAACGATTGTAGCGCTAGTGGCAGCGTTGGAAACAACACTACAAAGAGAAGCTAACAGTTCTGGTGACTATTAACCTCCCCCAGAAAATAAAATTTTAACCAAATTTTCAGAACATCTTGAACGTATTTACGATGATTATGATACACCTTCTCGTAAGGTTACGACCTACAGCTCGTTATTAAAGGGACATCCATCTACGAAAAGCGCATCGAACATTAAAGTAACATTTGATTATGTGGAGGGAAAAAAAAGTGATGAACATTCATTTCGAGAAAACGAGTAAATCAAAGAGCTAGAGATGAAACACGCATTATATCCTAATTTGACATAGCAAGGAATGAAGAAAAATGTGTCCTTCACTGGCATCTGAAATTTTGTCCAATGCAAAAATAAAGAGAAATTGGGCACACAAAGTTAAAATTTTCTGCAGTTTCCACAGCACGTCTCAATAAAGAATACAGAATGTGCGGTAGAAACTTCACTGCGCTCGTGAAAGCCAGAGACGTACAGGATGACCACGATATTCGTTAGGCTGGGGCCCGTTTTGTCGAAGACGTAAGCTAGAAAATTGCAGGTTTCCAGGTACAGCCACAGTGCATTTGGAATACTGCTTTTTAAATGAACTGAATAATGAACTAACTTCTGGTGCGACACTATCTAAAGAAGGGGAAGAATGCACAGTTGCCTAGGTCCAGTCTGCACACGATGTGTGTCAGTTCCTAAGGGTCCAAACTGCTGAGTTCATCGGTCTCTAGACTTACAGACTACTTAAACTAACTTATGCTAAGAACAGCACACACACTAATGCCCGAGGGAGAATTCGACCCTCCGGCGGGGGAGGCCGCGCATTTCGTTGACATGGCGCCTCTAACCACGCGGTCACTCCGCGCGGCTCTGCAGTAAATGGACATCCAACAAAAAACGATGTATTTGTCTTCAGGAAAGAAAATTTCGGCCTGAATGTTAAAAAGACGATTGAAGACAGTCTTCCGCCATGCATACTTTTGGAGGCTAGCACAAGCCGGAAAATGATGAAAGACAATTTAAAATACTTTCGTAAGTATTGTTAATGACAATGTCGTTAATAACCGTATTGTATACTATTTTATGATTCTTGCAGTGCTCGCAAGGACACAATAGTAAATTGTGGGTAAACACATTGAATGCATGAAACTTCCTGGCAGATTAAAACTGTGTGCCGGACCGAGACTCTAACTCGGGACCTTTGCCTTTCGCGGGCAAGTGCTCTACCAACTGAGCTACCCAAGCACGACTCACGCCACGTCCTCACAGCTTTACTTCCGCCAGTACCTCGCCGCATTGAATGCATGATCATGTCAAAGAAAACAACATAATACGTACAGCCTATAGACGAATATTTCTTCTGGAAATGTAAAATACTTCCAAGAAGGAGAACAGACTATACAAGGACTCTCTGTAGTCACCTCGACATTAAATTAGTAAATAATATTTTCGCAATGAAAACGCGTTCTTTCGCTCATAACCAGCTGTCTGTTCCCGTGTACTCAGCCTATGCTTCCAGATTCCTGGCTAGTAGCTGGCTAGAATACTCCCGCACATGTTGCCGAATTCGAGAATGTGTTCAAGTGGCACAGGATTTTGCAGCTCATGAACGTGATTCTGTGGATTGTTCATATACTGCTTTCGCCAAAGATACCTGTTGTCTCATTCATTTTGGTGAGAAATCTCACATACAGATTTTAATGTGCGCTAACGGGCAAACTAAGAGTAACGCAATCAAATGCCTTCACCAGTCTGATCACAATGGTACGTAAATTTTCTAAAAACAATTGGAACACTGAATGTCTGTTAGAGCCTGGAGATGTTTCTTATAAATATAGGGTGGTCGTAATTAAACTTTCGCTACTTCAGCCAGTGTTGACTGAAAACTTTTCACTGTATGGGTACTAAACTTTACAGAAATGATGTTCATAATGTGCGCTGCAGGATTTGCGTTGTTAGTAATGTTAGCGTCATGACTTCTTGTTAGGCGCTGGTACTGGCCCGGCGAGGCATAACTGAAACACAGGCACCAGTGTACATTACAGGTGTGGATTTTCAACGACTGTGTGGAAAAGGCGAGTAGGACTTCAGTCGTACAACTGTTTTGATTAAACATGAGCAATTGCGCTGCTGCGTATTAAAGGAATACGGAGAGGTTCTGTTTCCGCACTGCTGTTGAAGTACCTGATTCGGAAGTTCGAATTAACTGGAGATTTGGGAATTACTCTTGGCAGAGGCCAACGGCCAATTGCGCCACAGATTGTTGAAGAAGTCACTGTTGTCACTGATAATACTGGGCGCAACGTGCTGCCATAAAGCATTGCACGAGCTGAGTCACGGCAGCTGAACATTCCACGGTCCACTGTTTAGAAACAGCTGCGAACAGCTGTATAATGGTATCGTACAGAATTCATATTGCTTATCAACTTTTTCCACGCAACGCAGATATTCGAGAAGACTTCGTCCTTGAATTGCTCGCAAGGGTTGAGGTTGACAAGTGGCCTTGGAACATTTTGTGGAGTGTTTAAGCACACTTTATTCTTTATTTCTGTTTCAACTGTCCTTAAAAATGTTTCCACAAAGTTTCATTGTCCTATGTTAACTCGTTTATTCAAGGGGGCCCTGTCAAGTGGCAAAAGCTTGATTATAACCATCCTGCATCTACTGCTGGTGGGCTTGTCTGACGTAACGGTGATAAACTATACAGGGTGATTCAAAAAGAATACCACAACTTTAAAAATGTGTATTTAATGAAAGAAACATAATATAACCTTCTGTTATACATCATTATAAAGAATATTTAAAAAGGTTTTTTTCACTCAAAAACAAGTTCAGAGATGTTCAATATGGCCCCCTCCAGACACACGAGCAATATCAACCCGATACTCCAACTCGTTCCACACTCTCTGTAGCATATCAGGCGTAACAGTTTGGATAGCTGCTGTTATTTCTCGTTTCAAATCATCAATGGTGGCTGGGAGAGGTGGCCGAAACACCATATCCTTAACATACCCCCATAAGAAAAAATCGGAGGGGGTAAGATCAGGGCTTCTTGGAGGCCAGTGATGAAGTGCTCTGTCACGGGCTGCCTGGCGGCCGATCCATCGCCTCGGGTAGTTGACGTTCAGGCAGTTACGGACAGATAAGTGCCAATGTGGTGGCGCTCCATCCTGCTGAAATATGAATTGTTGTGCTTCTTGTTCGAGCTGAGGGAACAGCCTATTCTCTAACATCTCCAGATACTGTAGTCCAGTTACAGTAGCACCTTCAAAGAAAAAGGGACCAAAAACTTTTCCCTTTGCACAAACACCCATTCTCTGTAAACTGTTTATACCAACGTTTAATACACCACCTATCAGGAGGATTAACACCATACTTCGTTCGAAATGCACGCTGAACAACTGTCGTCGATTCACTTCTGCCGTACTCAATAACATAAAAAGCTTTCTGTTGACCGGTCGCCATCTTAGCATCAACTGACGCTGACGCCTAGTCAACAGCGCCTCAAGAGAACAAATGTACAACTAAATGAAACTTTATATCTTCCTTAATTCGCCGACAGATAGTGCTTAGCTCTGCCTTTTGTCGTTGCAGAGTTTTAAATTCCTAAAGTTGTGGTATTCTTTTTGAATCACCCTGAATATCAAAATTTCTCGTGATTCAGTCTATATACTGTATAAGTGAAAACCGTATCAAAGTTCCTACAATAATTCCAGACATCTGGCTTCAAATATATACATAGAAACTCTGTGGGGGAACTTCAAGTTAGTAATACATACAGATTAACTGCGTGACACAAGTACTTCTGTAGTTTCCGGACGTATGCTTCTTAATGGCTACAGTTTTCAGAATTCCAGTTTCTTAGACATTATGCTCAAGCAATACATTCTTCACCCGTGTGAATTATCACAGTTACAATAAAATACACTACCGGCCATTAAAATTGCTACACCAAGAAGAAATGCAGATGATAAACGGTTATTCATTGGACGAATATATTATACAAGAACTGACTTGTGATTACATTTTCACGCAATTTGGGTGCATAGATCCTGAGAAATCAGTACCCAGAGCAACCACCTCTGCACGTCATAACGGCCTTGATACGCCTGGGCATTGAGTCAAACAGAGCTTGGATGGCGTGTACAGCTACAGCTGCCCCTGCAGCTTCAACACGATACCACAGTTCATCAAGAGTGGTGACTGGCGTATTGTGACGAGCCAGTTGCTCGGCCACCATCGACCAGACGTTTTCAATTGGTGAGAGATCTGGAGAATGTGCTGGCCAGGGCAGCAGTTGAACTTTTTTTGTATCCAGAAACGCCCGTACAGGACCTGCAACATGCGGTCGTGCATTATCCTGCTGAAATGTAGGGTTTCGCAGGGATGGAATGAAGGGTAGAGCCACGGGTCGCAACACATCTGAAATGTAACGTCCACTGTTAAGTGCTGTCAATGCGAACAAGAGGTGACCGAGACGTGTAACCAATGGCACCCCATACCATCGCGCCGGGTGATACGCCAGTATGGTGATGACGAATACACGCTTCCAATGTGCTTTCACCGCGATGTCGCCAAACATGGATGCGACCATCATGATGCTGTAAACAGAACCTGGATTCATCCGAAAAAAAGAAGTTTTGCCATTGGTGCACCCAGGTTCGTCTTTGAGTACACCATCGCAGGCGCTCCTGTCTGTGATGCAGCATCAAGGGTAACCGCAGCCATGGTCTCCGAGCTAATAGTCCATGCTGCTGCAAACGTCGTCGAACTGTTCGTGCAGATGGTTGTTGTCTTGTAAACGTCCCCATCTGATGACTCAGGGATCGAGACGTGGCTGCACGATCCGTAACAGCCATGCGGATAAGATGCCTGTCATCTCGACTACTAGTGATACGAGGCCGTTGGGATCCAGCACGGCGTTCCATATTTCCGTCCTGAACCGACCGATTCCATATTCTGCTAACAGTCATTATATCTCGACCAACGCGAGCTGCAATGTTGTGATACGATAAACCACAATCGCGATAGGCTACAATCCGACCTTTATCAAAGTCGGAAACGCGGTGGTACGCATTTCTCCTCCTTACACGAGGCATCACAACAATGTTTCATCAGGCAACGCCGGTGAACTTCTGTTTGTGTATGAGAAATCGGTTGGCAACTTTCCTCCTGTCAGCACGTTGTAGGTGTCGCCACCGGCGCCAACCTTGTGTGAATGCTCTGAAAAGGTAATCATTTGCATATCACTGCATCTTCTTCCCATCGGTTAAATTTCATGTCTGTAGCATATCATCTTCGTGGTGTAGCAATTTTAATGACCAGTAGTGTATTTGATATATTTTATGGTAATTAAACAAACTATTATTACGAGGGGCGTTCAAAAGGCAATGCAACCGGTAAGCAGCTAGGTTTTATTCAGGAGTCCAATACTCCATATTATTCCCTACCAATCTGGCTACAAAACTATTTTTCAACATAATTTCCGTTCAGTGCAACGACCGTACGCCACCTTACTGTGAGTGCCTTTATGGTCGACTTCGGAGCGAACGTCTTGCTGCATCATTAACCTCCTCTTCATCCACGTACTGCTTCCTGTGGAATGCGTGCTCCATCGGGCCAAACAGATGAAGTCTGAAGTTGCGAGTTCCTGGCTGTAGGGTGGATGAGGAACAGTCCAGTGAAGTTCTGAGAGTTGCTCACATGTGCACAGACTTGTGTGAGACCTTGCGCTGGCATGGAGAAGTTCGTTTTTGTGCCGACGAACTCTCTGAAGTCCTTCTCCAATTTCGCGAGGGTAGCACAATACAATTTTGAGCGTTGAATCATGAGGGAGGACATTAAAGGGAATAACCCCTTCATAATCCCAGAAGACCATCGCCATGGCGTTACCAGCTAAAGCTGCAGCCTTGAACTACTACTTCTGAGGGTAGGTACTGTGGCGTTTTGTTTACGGTTCGAAGTGATCAACCCATGTTTTATCGCCTGTGACGATGTTCTCCTACAAAAAAAAAAGACAAAAGTTGTGACGATCAGCATCGCAACGTGTAAGAAACTCTGCAAAGACGGTCCTTCGTTGCTGCACATGATCTTTTGTTAGGCGGCGAGGAACGCAGCGCGTACATTGGAGTACCCCAACTGGTGGACGAGAGTGTCAGTATTACCAACATAGACATCCAGTTGTGCAGCGAGGTGTTTGACTGTGATCCGTCTATCTACCTCGAATGAGTGTGTCCGCACGTTAAAACACTGCAGGAGTCACAGCTGTATGCTGGCACGCGAGAGGTCGGTCAGGTTTGCACGACTTTACTGCGATGATGACACGCCTCGCCCAACTGCTCACCGTGCTTTTGTTCACTTCCAGGTACACATGCTGCAAGCGCCTGTGAATATCTGCGATGTTTTGTTTTTCCGGCAAAAGAAACTGAATAACACCCCTCCGCTTGTATCTTCGTTACAGACACCATTTTGAGGGCTAGGTATAGATCAGTCACCCAATTGGAACTTGATGAAACTATAGAGCTTAAGCGGCAATATTCCACGATATCCCGCAACAAATTCCGCATTTTTCTGCCTAAACCCGCCGAGAGAAAAAGTGATGCATTATTTATTGAACGCCCCTCTTAACTTCAGTAGCAGTGGAATAGCTGAATGGAGGACGAGGTAAAATTTTTTGTATCGTGGAACTGATAGAATGGTCGTCGCTTTTGTTCTGCAGATACTGTGCGGTCGATAAACCCATTTGTGGGCCGAATGCCAAAGGACTTGAGGGAGTCGTTCATCCGGGACTGCGTGCGGGAGGCGTACCGCAACGGCACCCTGCGCTGTCGCCGCCTGCCCGGCGGGTCGAGCTACTGCTTCCGCTACGACGCGCTCGTCGCCCACGTCGTCAAGCCCTGGCTGGAAGGGTAGGGGCAGGTGGCTCACCGTCATCGCGCACGTGTCGCCCCTGCACCAGTTTTCAGCGTGTGTTCCAGACTGAAACATAGGCTAATCTGAAAAGTTATGTGAACTCTCGCTGGAAACAGAAAAAAATCACTAAAAAAAGACATTGATTGCATTAAATGTTGACACACCAACAGTTTTAAATACATCGAATTTTTATCACTTATTTTGAAAAGAGAAGCGTTGCTTGTAAACTACGCATTAAAGTGCATGGACCAAACGACACAAAAGTCCTTATAACTTGCATATTACTTCAATATGATTACTGACTCAGATTATTTTCACTGAAGTTACTGCTTCATTTTTATAAATAAAAAACACTGTAGATGTCCTCCAGTACCATATTAATTTATTTAGTGAACAAGTTTTCGGCTTACAAGGCCATAACAGTAACGGGTTATGAGCGCGGTCTGAAAAGTACTCGGCTTTGTAGTGAAAATGACAATTTGTGCTTTCAAAGTAGTTTTATTTTTCAACATAATCTTTTCTAATATAAATATATTTCATCCGGCGGTTTTCCAGTGCTATTATCCCATCTCTGCAGAGCTCTTCTGCAAGTGCTGCAAAACACATCTACAGCCGCAATGGTTTTTTGATGGGACGAAAAACTGACCAGTGAGGACTTTCTTCAGTTTTGAGAACAGATAGAAGAGAGCCAAATTTGAGGAATAGGGTGAATGTTCCAGCACGTCACAATGCAAATATCTCGATTTCCCGCATTGCAACACATTTTTCTGGACAAATACATTGTCCTGATCGAAGAATTTTTTTTTCTTCTTAAAGCCGGGTATGTTTCCACGAATGCTTGCATCAACTTTCGTTGGAAGTTGAGAGTAGTGTGCTCCAGTTATGATTTTACCTTTTTCAAGACAGTAAATCAACAACATTTATTTCGCATTCCAAACCATCGATGTCGTAATCTTCCCACTGCATGCAACGTTCTTGCCTTCTTCTGAACTGAAAACCGGCTTCTATCCACTAAAGAGACGGCTGTTTCGATTCGCGAATGTAGTGGAAAATCTATGTTTCATCCACTGTCACATATTGACTCTAAAAGTCAATTCTGTTTTTCATAAAACGTATCAAACACTTTTCGGGAAACATGCGAATGCGTTTGCGATCCGCAGTAAGCACACACGGTACCCTTCTTGCGCAAAGCTTTATTACGTTCAATTCCTGTTGCAAGAAGTGACCAACACGTTCCTTTGTTATGCCATAACATTACCAGCTTTGCGTACCTTTATATACGTCCGTCTTCCAAAATCATATGATGCACTTTCTCCATGATTTACACTGTGCTTACACTTTTTTACGCCGTTCGCATGGGTCATCTTGGACGCTTTCACGAACTCCCATTTCCTCACGGTGGAAACTGAAGGTTAAGAGCCGCCACACACATTTACAAGCAAATGAATGAATTTTGGCCGATGTAAACTTCGTTTTACAAAGAATTTAATTACTGCACGATTCTCGGTTTTTTCCATTTACAGCACCATGCCCACCACAACTGCTTCAAACGACTGCGTATAGTCAACTGCTGCCTGGAATGACTTGCAATTTAATGTGGAATCCACTAGCATGTGTCCCCCCAGGGGCTCGCCACTTTTTGGCGGGTTCGTGCTTAGCTACCTTGGGGCCGCAGGCTTTCCAGCATTTTTTCCCTTCTGTGCTGCATGTCTATCCTCTTGCTATTCTTTTACCCCTCCCTCAGGCCACATGTCTGGGGTATTATTGGGAATGTTCTGCATTCTGTAGGCGACGTGCGAACGGTCTCACCTTAGTCTTTTGCTCCCTTTTCCTTTCTTTGTTTCCCTTCTCCTCTCGTTCCCACGCTTTGGCGTTTTCAGAACTTTCTTCTTCCTCCCTCTGCACCCCTGAAGGCCGGCCAACACGTCTGACGCATAACAGGTGGCTGGGTAATGCGTAATTCCCAGCCCTGGGTCGACAGGTAGGGTTTTCACGTACGACCTGGTACAGGCCAGGCCCAGGGAGGGGTGATAGCCTGAGCTGTAACCTTCCCAAATTGTCGTTTGGTCCCCCAATCACGTGTTCCGGAGGTGTGACCTGAGATGTGAACAATCATGTAAGGTGGGTGTGCCCCTTTCCAAAAGGGGCCCCCAGTTGGAAGGAGTGTGCCATCGGATACGCTGGAAATAATGGGGATTTCCTCGTGATAAGTCAATCATATTCCTACTCCACATCTACAAAACGTAAATGCAACAAATCTAATGGTTAAAAGACCGTTCCAATTACACCATGGATCCTCGCGGTCTCACTTACTGAAGATGGTCAGTCCTTTGCCATGGTAAATACGTTTATTATTCAGAAAGGTGTCGATGCAATTGCTGGCTTTTGAATCCTGCTCTCATTTACAGAATGACACTTTGCTTTTGGAGACCACTTCTGATTCTCAAGCACACCAACTGCTTGCTGCCTAGCTTCTCCATGGCTACCCTGTTCATGCAGAGGCTCACAGAACTTTGAATTCTCCCTGTGGTGTAATTTACACCACCCTGCTCGACGGTATAACCGAGCCTGAAATACAGTCTTACCTCTGCTCAGGATGTTATTACCATTCATGGTTAATGGAAAAGGTAGATTCCCTTTTAGTTCCTACCCGCACTTTCTTTCTCATCTTTGATAGAGTGGTGCCTCTGTCCAAGCTCAAAGCAGGCTATGAAATTACCCCCTTCCGGTCCGGGGTTTAAAATAAGCCCAAGCTATACCTGCCTGTCATACGAGGTGACTAAATTGAGCCTCACACGTTTCGGCCTTTATGTGATGGTCCCCTGTCAGTTTTCACATCCATTTTTCCAAATTTTCCCGAAGAGGGAGCCAGTTGGGAAAGGGTGTCTTACATATTGTGTCAATCATGTGCTGAGACTTCTCGCATCCTTCATCAACGTGGATCAGCACCTCAGCTCATTCTCCAGCTGTTGGTCGAGGTCGCCCTCCTGGGTGCATTTTCCTCCATCCACTGTGCAGCATCGTTTTCTGTGCTGACAATGATAATGGATCTGTTTGCTAGGTTGCACCTGATGTAAGCATGGTAGCCAGTCTGTTATGATGTTGTGGTGGGGCCGCCATGTACCCTGTTCGTTGTAGCCCCCTGACCACATAGGGATCACTCTGCTGACGTCTGCAACGTTAACTCCCTGGGGCATCGGGACTCCTGGCAACACAGATCCAGGTGGCCTTTGCTGCAGCTGGGTGGCGCCTGTGGGGATGGCCCCTGGTTGGAGTGGGTGGCATCAGGATGGATGACACACAATGAAGCGTACCATGTCATCACTTGCTGGTGATCACACACCAGCAGTCTCTAAGTGTTCCAAGTCTCAGTACAATGCAAGGAAGTATGACCCTAAATCATTCCCCTCCCTTGCCACACCATGGGAGCAACGCCAGGGTAAGGATGGCCACAAACCTCATTTGCCCCAGTATCTCATGTGTACAAAAGCTTATAGGGTCACCTTTGTTTCAATGAAGCCTCAGTTTTTTGTTGAGCGTTTGGAGGACAAGTTTCAGGAGGTGGACGGCTTGTCCACAATGTGGTCGGGATCAGTCTTGATAACAGCAGCATCCTCTGCTGAGTCACGGGCATTACTTGCTTGTGACAGGCAGGGGGATGTTTCCATTACCATCATGCTGCATAAGAGCTTAAATATGATCCAGGGTATTAAATTGTGCAGGGACCTTCCTTTGCAGTCTGACAACGAACAGCGCGTAAACTTAGAGCGCCGAGGTGTTCATTCCGTCCAGCACGTCCATAGGGGTTCGAGGGATAATCAGGTTGCCACCAGTGCCTTCATCTTTGCCTGAGAGGATGAAACATTGCCCAAGTAGTCTAACACTGTGATGTCAAGCCATGTGAAGCCTGCCCCGATGCAGTGCTTTAAGTGCTGGAAGTTCGCTGTACTTCCAGCGTCACATGCCGAGTGGACGTCCTTCACATCCCAATACTCTATGTACCCCTCCTCCCATATGTGTCAACTGCGGAGAGCATCATTCCCCTTGCTCGCCAGACTGCAGGATTTTACGGCAAGGAAGGAAAATCGTGGAATATAAGACTGTGCACTGACTGATCTACACAGAAGGTAAGAGGAAATTTGAGTGCATACATCCTGTGGCTATGGCCACCTCTTACGCCACCGCTACCATAACAGATGTAGCTCCGCCAGTTCCACGAATTCCAGTCGACTCTCAGAGCTAGAAGACTACATCTCCACCATTGATGGTGGGGGGGGCACTTCCCTCCCTCCCTCCCTGTGGCACCACTTACCTTGGGCGCACTGCCCCCTCCCCCCAACCATTGTGGACACCAGTACCCACTCCTCAGCCAGAGAAGTGTAAGTTGTCTTTGGCTCCTCTCGCTGGGAAGGGGTCCCTAGGATCACTCCCTTCCCACATTTCTTCTAGTGGGAAAGATGACACCCACCAGTCGCTGAAGTGCCCAAAAGCAGTTGGTTGTAGGGCTTCACGATCATCCTCAGTCCCTGAGACTGACTCAGTGAAGCCCTCCCAGCCAGAGAAACCCAAGGAGCAGCGAGAGAAACCCAAAAAGAAGACGTTCAAGACCAAAGGAATTACAGTGGTACCCTAACCACTACTGCCTACAAGATCTGCATCTGAGGAGGGGCGGGGATTCTGGTGTCTGCTGAGAAACTAGATCTCGCTGGACCCTCAGATACAATGGTTATAGAGTGCTCAGGAAATGCGTCGGTTGCGGCAGGTGACTCTGAGGGTTAAACAGCCTCATTGAATGTTCCATGCCCTCCCAGTCTCACGATAATGTCACCCTCCGGTGGAGCTGTGGTGGTGTTTTTAACCACCTGGCTGAGCTACGGCAACTGTTAGGCTTTACACCTGCTTTCTGCATTGCCCTCCAGGAAACCTGGTTCCCGGCAATGTGGACCCCTGCATTTTGCGGCTACTGGGGACATAACAAGAACCACAGTGAACATAATAGTGTGTCAGGTGGAGTTTGCGTGTATGTCCTGAACTCAGGATGTGGTGAGCTTGTGTCCCTTCAAACAGCTCTTGAAGTTGTGGCTGTCAGGATATGGACGACGCAGGAAATAAGTCAGCAATGTATATCTTCCTCCAGACGGTGCAGTACACCTGAATGTATTAGCTGCACTCAGTGCTAAACTCCCTAAACCTTTCCTACTTCTGGGAGATTTTAATGGCTGTAACCTCTTCTAGATTGGCGCTATGCTTACTGGCCGACATAGGGAGGTCGAAAATTTACTGTACAACTCGACCTCTGCCTCTCAAATGCAGGTGCCCCCAAACATTTCAGTGTGGCACATGGCACATATTCAGCCATTAATCTCTGTTTGCAGTCCTGGCCTTCTCCCATCTATCGACTGGAGGGCACATGGCGACCTGTGTGGTAATGACAACCTCCCCATCTTCCTGTCACTCCCCCAGCGTCATGCCCAAGGATGCCTACCCAGGCAGTCTGGGAAGCCTCCACCTCTGCTGTCACCACTGAATCTCCCCTACATGGTCCCATCGATGTTATGATTGTGCAGGTACAACGATCGTTTCTGCAGCAGAAATTGCAATGCCTCGTTCTTTGGGGTGCCCCCAGTGAAAGTCGGTAGCTTGGTGGTCGCCGGAAGTTGTTGAAACAACTGAAGAGCGCGGCGAGCTCTACTGTGACATAAGCGGCACCCTCCCCTAGAGCACCTAATAACTTTTAAACTGCTCCGTGTCCAAGTTCACCAGGTTATCAAAAGGCAGAAACAGGAGTGTTGGGAATGTCTCGACCATTGGGTGCCATACATCACCTTCCCAAGTCTGGATGAGGATCAGGTGCGTTTTTGGGTACCAGACCCAGCAGGTGTCCCTAGTGTTACCATTAATGGCGTGTTTTCTACCAACGCAAACACAGATGTCGAGCACTTTGCTGAGCACTGTGCTCGAGCCTCCACATCAGAGAATTACCCCCAAGCTTTCCGTATTCTCAAACAGCAAATGGAAGGGAAAGTCCTCTAGTACACTATGCGCCACAGTGAACCCTATAACTCCCCATTCCCAGAATGTGAGCTCCTCAGTGCCCTCGCGCATTGCCCTGACTCAGCTCCTGGGCCAGATCGGATCCATAGTAAAATGCTTAAACATTTCTCGTCTAACTACAAGCGACATCTTCTCGTCGTCTTCAACTGGATCTGTTGCGATGGCGTCTTTCCACCACCATGGTGGGAGAGCACCATCATACCAGTACTCACACCTTCCCTTTACCACTTCTATTTGAGATCCATTCATGTACACCTCCATGGTGCACGCCTCGGCCGAAGCTTCGTCTGGACCTCTTTCAAGGCCCTAAGGACTCCGTTAACCTCACGGGTCTCTGATGGCATTTCTTGTCGATTCTTGACGTGTACCAAGGCCTTGATGGCTCTATGCTGATGGTCATGTTGGCTTTGTGTAGTCCGTGGAAGACATACTGAACAGCATTCCTTGCCTGATGGCTGCAGTGGTTTCATAGCAGAGCTGGCAGCCATACATCGTGCTCTTGAGCAGATCCGTTCATGTCCCGGGGAGTTGTTTCTTCTGTGTACTGACTTCTTGAGTAACATACAAGCTATCGACCATTGCTGTCCTCGTCATCCTTTGGTAGGGACCATCCAGGAGTCCATGTATTCCCTGGAACGGTCCAGTTGTTCAGTGGCGTTTGTCTGGACCCCAGATCACGTCGGAATCCCAGGCAAGGAACTTGCCGACAGGCTGGCCAAACTGGCTACGCCTAAACCGCTTATGGAGATTGGCTTCTCTGAACCTGACGTGCGTTCTGTCTTACGCCGCATTGTTTTTCGGCTTTGGGGGTTTGGAATGGCATAATAGTATTCACAACAAACTGTGTCTCATGAAGCAGACTACAAATGTGTGGAAGTCTCCCATGCAGGCCTCTCGCAGGGAATCAGTTGTCCTCTGCTGGCTCCGCATTGGCCATATGTGGCTAACACATGATTATCTCCTCCCTCACAAGGACCCACCTTGGTGTCACTGTGGCTCACAAATGATGGTCGTTCCTCTCTTGCTGGACTGCCCACTTTTTGCCGCTCTGCGGCGGACTTTTAACTTTCCCAGCACCCTACCTTCGGTGTTGGGTGACAATACCTCAACAGCAGCTTTAGTGTTAAGTTTTATTCGTGAGTGTGGGTTTTGTCATTTGATCTAAGTTTTTGTTCATGTCCTTTGACCCTCTGTGTCCTCAATCCTAACGATTTTAGGGTGGAGGTTTTAATGTGTTGCAGAGTAGCTAGCTTCTCCTTTTTATTCTCGTGGTTGGTCAGCCATTATAATCTTTTTGTGTTACTCTCTTATGTTCCTTGCATCTCTGTTGTTTTCTTCTCCTCTTTTGTTCCTTTTAGTATTTATTAGCTTCCTTCGTTCTTGTGGTTTCTCCATTCTTTCCGTTTTGTGTTGTATGTCTCATTTGTTTTATTCTCCCCCTTGTGGTATTGTTTTATTCGAAACAATGGACCGATGACCAGCCAGTTTGGTCCCTTCCCCCTTCCCCCTCCACCCTCTTTTAAACCAAACAACCAGCTATTTATCACCGTTCGGCCATGCATTACAAACGTGATGCGCTGCTACCAGTGTCATCTTTTTAACCACACTAGAACATCTTCTTGACATCCAGCCAAATGTCAGCTGTGGTAGGGATGCGCATGAGGGAGATGGTCCACCTCCTTCTCCTCGCTGTGTCAACTGCAATGATGACCATGCCGCCTCCTCTTGATTGTCCAGTGTATCTTGATGAGTGGGCTGTTCAAGAGATTCAGGTATAGGGAAAGGTGCCTAATTCAGTTGCTCACAGGTTACTGGTTGTTCTTACTCTTTGCTCTATGCAGGACATGGCCATGCAGGACATGGCCATGCAGGACGTGGCCATGCAGGACATGCGACCTGCACTTCAGCTCTGAGGTCGTGAAATCACCCACTGTCAAGATAGAATCGCCATCCCACTGTCCAGCTATGGAACACGCCGTCAAACTCTCGCCTCAAGGGGCGAAACTACCTGTAACACAACTGGCAGGCTGGAAAGGACAGAAGTAGTACTCCTGTGAAGACTTCCTCTGTACCTCCAGCCAAACAACACCAGAGTCTTCATCTAACCGGAAAGGCACGAAGACGTCCACCAAAGGCAAACCGTCATCTCCTTCGCCACCTCAAAGATCCTCTTCGATGGTGTTGGCGCATGACACCTTCGCCCGGCCAGCCTCTGTGTCGCCAGTGCGCACCAGAACCGTTTTTCGGTGTTGGACTCCACAGATCGGCCACACAAGCAAGCTGATGCTTCTGTGGACCCCATGGAGCAGGATCCTCCTGCTTCTCTGCCCTGTAGTAGCGCGTCTTCCCCAGCTGTCACTCGGCAGCCGCCGAGGTTACAGACCCAAGTCTCTTCATCGTCACTCCCCTGCAATGGCACGTTTGCGGCCTTCGGGTCCACGAAGAGGATATACAGCTGCTTTTAGGATCGCAGCATCCTCTTGTACTCTGCCATCACGAAACGAAATTGCGACCTCACGACCGCTTTGAGATTTCACAATTTCTTACCGATTCGTTTTGACCTTCCCCTTGAGATCGGCATTCCATCTCATGGGGGTGTCATGCTGCTCATATGGTATGACACTCATAGTCAACCCATCTCGCTGACTACCGATCTTCAAGATGTGGCAGTTTGCCTTTTCTTTCCCCACTTCCGTTTTTCCCTCTGTACTATGTATGTCCCTCCATCATTTGCTGTCACCAGGGCAGAATTCCTTCAACTTTCTGGGCAGCTGCCTCCCCCATTTTTGCTTTTCATTGGCTTTAATGCACATCATCCCCTTTACGGTTCTCCCAGGACCTGCCAGAGAGGTGCCCTCTTGGCTGACCTTCTTAACTCAACCTCATCTGCCTTAACACTGGAGCACCCACTCTCCTTTCTGACTCCTCACACAGCTACTTTTGGACCTATCCCCTGCCCAGCCAGTGGTCTGTTACTTCTGACACCTACTCGAGCGACCATTTCCCGTTTGCTATCCGTTTGCTGACCCCTACCCCATCTGAGTGCACGCCTAAATGGCAGCTTCCTAGGGCTGACTGGCAGCTTTACTCATCCCTGGTGACCTTCGAAGAACAAGATTTCCCCAGTTGTGAAGCCCAAGTCGAACATCTCACAAACGTTTTGCTTACTGCTGCAGAACGTTCACTCTCTCACACTTCCTCTCTACCACATCGTGTCCCAGTCCCTTGGTGGACTGTACCATGTCGCGACGCAATTCGCGCATGTAGACGTGCTCTCAGAGTTATTAACCGCACCCTACGCTGGCAAAGTGCATTCATTATAAACACATGCGTGCAAAGTATCGTCGCGTCCTTTGGGATAGCAAAAGAGCTAGCTGGATTTCATTCACTTGTTCTTTTAACGGTTCCACACCTTCCTCTGTCATGTGGGCAACCTCCGACGGCTTTCTGGAACAAAGATCCGTTCCCCAACTTCCGGCCTGACAGCAGATGACCATGTCATTGTCAACCCTATTGCTATCTCCAACACCTTGGGCCGCCATTTTGCGAAAGTTTCGAGCTCTTCCCACTATCACCCCGCCTTCATCCATCAGAAAATTAGCGGAGGAGGCTCGGGTGATACCCTTCTCTTCTCCAAATCGTGAGTGCTACGATGACATCTTTTCTAGAGCTAGACCATGCTCTCTGTCCGTCCCTATCCTCCGCCCCAGGGCCAGACGCCATTAACATTCATATGTTGCAGCATCTTTCTCTTGTGAGCAAGCACTTACTGCTTAACACGTACAACCACATCTGGGCATAGGTCACAGTTGCTGGACGCTGGCGTGAAACCAGTCATACCCATACCTAAGCCTGGTAAGGACAAAAATATTCCTTCTAGGTGCCACCCCATCTCTCTTGCCAGTATGCCCGGCTGGTGTGCTGGTTCGAGTCTAGACATTTACCAACGAATGCACAGTGTGGATTTAGAGTGCGGCGCTCTGCAGTTGACCATCTCGTTACTTTGCCGACACATGTCATGAATGGTTTTCTGCGGAAATCCCAGACTGGTCGTGTTTTTCGATTTGGGGGATACCTGTGACATGTGCTGGAGAAGTGGTATCCTCTGCACTCTTTACACATGGTGCTTTCTTGGGCGCCTGCCCTGTTTTCATCGGGCATTTTTACAAGACCGAGTTTTCAAGATGTGTGTGAGTTCTGCCTTGTCGGCCACGTTTATCCAGGAAAATGGTGTGCCTCAGGGTTCCGTCCTGAGCGGCACTGGACATCTCTGGCTCTCTTTTTTGTAGACGATTTTGCAATCTGTTGAAGTTCTGCTTTTCCTGGGTACGATTTCCACCATGCACTCTGCAGTGTCGCTTTTTGCAGAGACGACGACCATGGACTTCCTTGCACCTAATATCCAGCACGTAGCCAGTCTGTTGTGCTGGAGCCGCCATGTACCCTGTTGGTTGTAGCCCCCTGACAACACAGGGATCACTCTGCTGATGACTGCGCCGTTAACTCCCCACGTATGCCAAGGACTAGGTGCCTATCTCCCTGGGGCCTCGGGACTCTGATAGTGGCCATCCTGCCAGGTTCCCCTTGCTGAGGCTGGGAGGAGCCCTTGGGGAGGGCCCTTGGTCGGAGTGGGTGGCATCAGGGCGGATGACCTGCAATGAAGCGTGGTACATCATCTCTTGCTGGTGGCCAGCCGGCAGCAGTCTCCAAGGGGATACATTACCGGAGAAGTCAAGGTGATGGTCTACTGCTGTGATGTCAAGCCCTATATCCCTTAAGTTTTTAAGCTTTAAATGCTGGAAGTTCGGCAATATGACTTCCCGCTGTACTTCCAGCCTCACATGTCGAGTTTGCAGACGCCCATCACATCCCAATATTCCATGTGCCTCAACTCAACTGTGGAGAGCATCATTTACCGTGCTCACCAGACTGCAGGATCTTACAGAAAGAACGGAAAATCATGGAATATAAGACCCTGGGCCGACTGACCTATACTGAGGCTAAGAGGAAATATAACTTCGTCATATGCCACTGCTACGACAACTGTGATAGCCCCATCAGTTCAGCGAATTCCAGTTGCCTCACCGAGCTGTACAACTACATATGCCCCCTTGCCCATGGAGGATCAATACGCACCCTGTTGCTCCTGCGCCACCGACCTCAGGAGCAACACCCCCCACCCAACGGGGATGTCCATCGCCGCTTCTAAGCCGGAGAAGCGTCCAACTTCTTAGGCTCCTCTTGCTCGCAAGGGGTCCCTTGGGTCCCCTCCCTTGCCAGGTTTCCACAAGTGGGTAGGATGGCGCCTGGCAGTGGCATAAGTGGCCACAACCAGCTGGTCATAGGGCTTCATCCTCCTCCATCCTGAACACTGAAATAGTGAAGCTCTCCCAGCCAGTGAAACCCAAGGAGCAGTGAGAAAAGTCCAAGAAGAAGACCTGTAATATGAAGGAACTTGCGTTGGCACCCACCCCACCGCAACTTACAAGCTCTGTGCCTGAGGGTGAGGTAGAGATTCTGGCGTCCACTGAGGACCTAGATCTCACCAGACTCTGATACACAATGGATGTCACTTGCACAGGTACTCAATTGGGGGCAGCAGGTGACCCAGCAGCGCAATCTGCCTCCTTGGCCCCTTCACGCCTTTCTCGGCCATGGACAATGTCATCCTCCAGTGGAACTGCTGCAGTTTTTTCCACCATCTTGCTGAGCTCCGACTTCTCAGCCTTCACCCTTTCCTCTTTATTGCTCTTCAGGAAACTTGGTTTCCAGCGATGCAAACCCCTGCCCTCTGTGGCTATCAGGGGTATTACAAGAACTGGGCAGCTTATGAGAGGGTATATGGTGGTGTCTGCATCTACGTCCCTCACTCCCTTTACAGCGAGTCTGTCCCTCTACAAACGCCTTTAGAGGCTGCCGCTGTTCATCGACGCCTCAGGCTGTTACTGTCTGCAGTCTCTATCTTCCACCGGATGATGATGTCCTGCAGCATGTCCTAGCTGCACTGATAGCCCATTTGCTGCCACCTTTTCTGTTACTGGGCGATTTCAACGCCCATAACCCTGTGGGGTGTATCAGTGGCAACAGGCTGAGGCAGCATTGTTGAGCAAGTAATGCCACAGCTCGACCTTTCTCTTTTAAATAATGGTGCCTTCACACATTTCAGTGTGGTGCATGGCACGTACTCACCCATTGACCTCTCGATCTGCAGCCCTGGCCTAGTACCATCTGTCTAACGGAGTGTGCATGACGACTTGTGCGGTAGTGGCCACTTTCTGATCTTTCTGTCACTGCCACAGCATCACACTTCTCGGCGCCCCTGCAGATGACCTATAAAGAAGGATGCTTTGGACTTGTTCACCTCCATTGCCACTATTGAGCCTCTTTAAAATGACGCCATTGATGCGGTGGTTCACTCAGTCACCATCGGCATCGTTACTGCCGCAGAATCTGCCATTCCCTGTTCTTCTCGGCTCCCTTGGCGGAGGACTGTGCCTTGATGGTCGTTAGAGATTGCTGAGGCGATTAAAGATCGCAGGAAGGCACTCCAGCAACACAAGCTGCATCCCTCATTGGAAGACCTCATCACCTTCAAACAGCTCCATGCGCGAGCCCACCGCCTCATTCGCCAATGCAAGCAGGAGTGCTGGGAAAGGTATGTTTCCACCATTGGCCACTGTACCTCTCCATCACTGGTTTGGGCCAAGATTAGGTGACTCTATGGCTCATCAGCGCACCTGCTCTTTCACTGAATGGAGTAGTCTGTACTGAATCCGACACAATTGAAAACCGCTTAGCGGAGTATTTTGCTTAGAGTTCCACTTCTGCGAATTACCCACTGGCCTTCCGCTCTCTGAAAGAGCAGTTGGAGCATCAGAGCCTTTCATTTCTCATCGTACAATGCTCCATTCAGTGAGTGGGAAATCCGAAGTGCCTTCACTGCTTGCCCTGATATGGCCCCTGGACCAGGATCTCATCCACTGTCAGATGCTCAAACACCTCTCAGTGGACTGTCAGTGAGGCCTCCTAGAACTTTTCAACTGTATCTGGGTGGAGGGTGAGTTCCTGTAGCAATGGCGGGAAAGCGTCGTAATCCCCATGTTGATACCTGGCAAGAAGCCACTGGAGATGGACAGCTAGCGCCCCATTAGCCTCACCAACGTTCATTGCAAGCTGCTCGAACGCATGGTGAGCCGGAGGTTGAGTTGGCTACTTGAGTCTCAGGGCCTTCTGGCTCGGTCTCAGGGTGGGTTCCGTAAGGGCTGCTCTGCCACCAATAATCTGGTCTGCCTGGAGTCTGTCATCTGTACGGCCTTTTTCCGCCGTCATAATCAGATCGCTGTCTTTTTTTGACATGCGGAAGGCATACAATATGACATGGCGACATCACATCCTGTCTTCACGTCATGGTTTGGGTCTTCGGGGTCCGCTCCCGATTTTCATACAAAATTTTCTGTCGCTTCGTTCCTTCCGTGTGCAAGTTGCGGCCTCCCATAGTTCCTCCCGAGTTTAGGAGAATGGGGTACCACAAGGATCTGTCTTATGTGTCTGCCTCTTTTTGATAGCAATTAATGGGCTCACTGCGGTGATGGGAACGTCTGTGTCTGCTTCCTTGTATGCTGACGACTTCTGCCTATACTATAGCTCCATTGGCATTGCAGCTGCTGAACAGCAGCTGCAGGGCGCTGTCTGAAAGGCACACTCTTGGGCTGTAGCGCATGGCTTCCAGCTTTCATCAGCCAAGACCTGCATTATGCATTTCTACCAGCAACGCACTGTTCACCCCGAGCCACAGCTTTATCTTGATGGCAAACCTCTTGCTGTGGTGGAGACTCATCGTTTTTTGGGATTGGTTTTCGATACCTGGTTGACTTGGCTGCATCAAATTTGGCAGCTTAAACAAATGTGCTGGCGGCGTTTGAATTCTCTTCGTTGCTTGAGTCACACCAGCTGGGGTGCCCATTGGTCTACCCTTCTACAGTTGTTCCAGGCATTAATTCAGTCCTGTCCAGATTATGGGAGCCTAGCTTACGGTTTGGCATCCCCTTCCTCATTGTGGCTGCTGGACCCCATCCTTCACAGCGGGATCTAACTCGCCACTGGAACTTTTGGGACAAACCCTGTCAACAGCATACTTGTGGAGGCAGATGTCCCTCCATTGCGGTTCCAGCGCCAACGATTACTGGCCGCTTTTGCTACACACGTTTGTAGTTTGCCTGGGCATTTCAATTATCGTCTCCTGTTCCCTCAGTCGGTCGTCCATCTTCCAGAATGGCGGCCCCAGTCAGGGTGTAAGATCGCGGTTCGTCAGAGCTCTTCTCTCTAGGCTTGAGGTTATCCATCTTCCAACTGTTTTCTGGGACCCTTTGCGTGTACCCCCATGGTGTGTGCCTCGCCCATGCCTTCGGCTCGAACAGGGGCCAAAGGACTCAGTCCCTCCTGACGCCCTCTGCTGCCGCTTTCTTTCAATCCCTGCCGCCTTTCTAGGCTCTGACGTTGTCTCTACTGACGCTTCGGTGGTTGCTGGTCGTGTCGGTTATGGTTACTCTAGGGTATCATTATGAACAACACTCGATGCCGGCTGGTTGCTATGTTTTCACTGCCGAGCTGGTCGCCATCTCCCATGCCTTAGAGTATATCTGCTCCTGCTCAGGTGAGTCCTTCGTTATCTGTAGTGACTCCCTGAGCAGTTTACGAGCTATCAACCAGTGTTTCCCTCGCTCTCGTCTGGTGATGGCTATCCAGGAGTTCCTCCATACTCTTGCCATTGCGGCCGCTCTGTGGTCTTTGTGTGGACTCCGGGTCGTGTAGGCATCCCGGGAAATGAACGGGTTGACACACTGGCCAAACAGGCTGTCGATGCACCAGCCATGGAGATTGGCCTTTCGGAGAGTGACCTCAGGTCAGTTTTGTGGCAGAAGGTACTTCGCACCTGGGGTGAAGAATGGCGCGCCCTTCCTTCACCCACCAAACTTCGGGCCATCAAGGAGGCTACCGGTGCGTGTCGCTCCTCCTTGCGGGTCTCTCCCAAGGACTCTGTTGTCCTCTGTCGGCTGTGCATTGGCCACACCTCGATGACGCACAGCTATTTACTGCGCCGCGAGGACCTACCTTATTGTCGCTAGCCGGCCGAAGTGGCCGTGCGGTTAAAGGCGCTGCAGTCTGGAACCGCAAGACCGCTACGGTCGCAGGTTCGAATCCTGCCTCGGGCATGGATGTTTGTGATGTCCTTAGGTTAGTTAGGTTTAACTAGTTCTAAGTTCTAGGGGACTAATGACCTCAGCAGTTGAGTCCCATAGTGCTCAGAGCCATTTGAACCTTATTGTCGCTGCGGGTCAGCCTTGACCAACCAACCAACTTGACTATAGGTTTTCCATCAGTCCAACACGAAACGTTCTCTCGGTGAACGCTGTGGGAAGGAAAGATAGGAATTCCACCAAACATAGCAAAATAGGTTCTCAGCATTTTCGGGAAGAGGACATAGGCTGAACATTAGTTTCGTCAGTCCATATTCAGGAAAATACTGTATTACATAAGCTGTTTTTTCGCACCCCATACTTCTGTGCTTCGTTGTTCGAAAAGTATAACAAAATAAAATTACGTTAACGATACGAAATGCGACGTATTGATGGATCAAATACGTAAGAAGAACCATAGAAATGTCTGAAAATGCCTTCCTTACATCTTAGTCACGAAAGCACTGAACTTTTTCTATTTGAAACAAATGTTGCGTGCACACGAAAGAAATTAAGAACAGGAAACAACCACAAATAGCAGTCTACTAATGTTTTGAGGCATCTAACATGGCGGCGCGGGTTTCAAAGCAACGTACAGCGTTAAAACTGTAGCGCTATCTCTTTTTTTTATATCTCCATGTCCAAAAGAAGGTAGATACCATCTTCGGTATCGCAATTGTAACGTAGGTGCAAGTATGCATGATAATTAAGTCAGAGTCCCACAGAGATATTCAGGAAAATACTGTATTACATAAGCTGTTTTTTCGCACCCCATACTTCTGTGCTTCGTTGTTCGAAAAGTATAACAAAATAAAATTACGTTAACGATACGAAATGCGACGTATTGATGGATCAAATACGTAAGAAGAACCATAGAAATGTCTGAAAATGCCTTCCTTACATCTTAGTCACGAAAGCACTGAACTTTTTCTATTTGAAACAAATGTTGCGTGCACACGAAAGAAATTAAGAACAGGAAACAACCACAAATAGCAGTCTACTAATGTTTTGAGGCATCTAACATGGCGGCGCGGGTTTCAAAGCAACGTACAGCGTTAAAACTGTAGCGCTATCTCTTTTTGTTATATCTCCATGTCCAAAAGAAGGTAGATACCATCTTCGGTATCGCAATTGTAACGTAGGTGCAAGTATGCATGATAATTAAGTCAGAGTCCCACAGAGGGAGACTTCTTGTAAATATAGTTAGATTTGTTAAAAGGTCGTCATGTCCATTTATCGCCGTGGAAGTTTTCATTCTGCTAATGAAATGTCGATGTTCCGTCGTATCGAGAAAGTACTCATTCAGCACTCAACCTGAATGCTCAGAAATTTGCACCTGCACCGGTCCACTGTCTAGTGAGCTAATGAAGATCAGCGGCGCTAAGGCGCTAATTGCAATTCTGAATAAGGCTAGGAAGTCAGGAGCACAAGGCACACTGTTAAAGTCCAGTCAAGCCTAGAGTAACTCATTACTGCTGATCATGTCAGAGATAATGACGAAGTTTTGCGAATGTTAGGACTAGCGGTAGCTTGAAACCGTTAGTTTGGTAGATGTAGTAAACATACATTGAAGAGCCATAGAAACTGGTACACCTGCCCCATATTGTGCAGGGCTCCGAGCACGCAGAAGTGCCGCAACACGACGTGGGATGGACTCGACTAATGTCTGAAGTAGTGCTGGAGGGAACTGATCCCATGAATTCTGTAGGGCTGTCCATAAATCCGTAGGAGTAAAAGGAGATAGAGATCTCTTCCGAACAGCACGTAGCGAGGCATCCCAGATACGCTGTAAAAGGTTTATGTCTGGGGAGTTTCATGGACAGTGGAAGTGTTTAAACTCAGAAGATTGTTCCTGGAGCCACTTTGTACCAATTGTGAACTTGTGGGGTGTCGCACGGTCCTGCTGGAATTTACAATGTCCATCGGAATGCACAATGCACGATGGACATGAATAGATCAGGCGATAAGACAGGATACTTAGGTACGTGTCACCAGTCTAGAGTCGTGTCTAGACGTATGAAGAGTCCCATATCGCTCCAACTACACAAGCCTCATACCATTACAGAGCTTATACAGTCCCCTGCTGACATGCAGGATCCATGGATTCATGACGCTGTCTCCATACCCGTACGAGTCCATCAGCTCGATACAATTTGAAAAGGGACTCGTCTGACAAGGCAACATGTTTCCAGTCATCAACAGTCTAATGTCGGTGTTGACGGGCCCAGGGAAGGCGTAAAGCGTTGTGCCTTTCAGTCATCAAGGATACACGAGTGGGCCTTCGACTCCATACCGAACATGTTTCGTTGAATGGTTCGCACGCTGAAACTTGTTGATGGCCCAGCATTGAAATCTGCAGCAATTTGCGGAAGGGTCGCACTTCTGTCACGTTGAACGATTCTCTTCAGTCGTAGTTGGTCCCTATCTTGCAGGATCTTTTTCCGACCGCAGTGATGTCGAAGATTTGATTTACCAGATTCCTGATATTCACGGTGCACACGTGAAATGGTTGTACGGGAAAATCCGCACTTCCTCGCTATCTCGAAGATGCTTTGTCTCATCAATCGTGCACCGACTATAACACCACATTAAAACTCACTTCGGTCTTGATAACCTGCCACTGTAGCAGTAATAACTGCGTCATACCCTTTTTGTGTTACATAGGCGTTGCCGACCGCAGCGCCGTATTCTGTGCTACTTAGATATCTGTATTTGAATACGCATGCCTGTACCAGTTTCTTTGGCGCTTCAGTGTACAACACTAACAGATAATAAGATACATTTTCACCGTGGACGGCTCCAGATAAACCTTTTTATATGTAGAACAGGAGTCAAATGCAGTGGTTGGGAATCTTCCAGCAACAGCAACAAATAATGTCACTTCACTGACTATTTTCAGCACGGACGAAACAGTGCGAGAGGTGTCCAGTAATTACGGAAACACAATTTTTATTCTAAGGGAAGGCTCATTTAATTCAGAATTCCAACACACCATATTGTTCCTCAGTCTTTTGGCTAGAAAACTCTTTTTTTTTTTTTCAATCTAATCTCTGTTCAGTGCGACGGCCTTCCGCTACCTTATTGGGGAGGGTCCGTTTGCCCACATTGTACCACTCTTCTGGTCGACGTGCGAGTCAACATCTTGCTGGATCAGTAACGTTCCCATCATCCACATGCTACTTCCCGCAGAGTGCATCCTTCATTGGGCCAAATTCAGCACAGATGGTCCTTCGTTGCTCTTTTTGTCTTCTGTTAGGAGGCGAGGGACCCAGCGGACGCACGCCTTTGAGTTCCCCAACTGGTGGACGAGTGTCAGCAGAGACGCCCAGTTGAACAGTAAGGAACGGCTTTGTCGGCACGTCCCACCGTTGCAGGAGTCACTGTTTGGTGCAGCCGCTCAACACGCGAAAGATCTGACAGGTGTGTGCGACATTACTGCGACGATGACAGACACGTCTCGCCGTGTGTTTGTTTACTGCCAGGTCTCCTTAGATATTCTGCAAGTGCCTTTGAATATCTGCGACGGCTCCGGTTTCCCTCCGAAAGAAACTCAATGAAACTCTCTGCTTGGAATGCAGCCCCATTTTGAAGGCTACGTATAGTGTCGCCACAGTCGGAACTCCATGAAAGCGATAATATTCCAGAATGACCCACAACAAATTCCTCATATTTCAACCGCTATTATCTGAGAAAGAAAGTGTTTCATCACTTACTGAATGCCTTTCGTACGTAATTGACTCAGTCAGTGTCCAATCAGCTTACCTCGAAATCACGCCACAGCTGTTTCTCGTCTCTGAACAAGTCTCCGAAAGCCTGTAACTCAGTAGATATTCCCTCCCTCCCTCCCTCCCTCCCTCCCCCCACCGATCGGGGTATGCTTCTCATTTCGGATTTTCGTAGAATACTCGGTCTGCTTCACTACTCATCCGCTAACCTTATAGATCGAAAGGATGAGACACCTCCTGTCTTAAGTGGGTCGTGTGTGTTTTATGCAAACGACACTAGAACAGCCCCAGGAAAATTCTCAAAGCCTGTCACAAATTGTGATAGCTTGGAGAATTCCTTCTGTTTCTGTTCTTTATAGTTTCTTGGAAGGTAGACTGTGCCTAAGTGGTCTGCATGTTGTCTATAGAGCTACGTTTAGCCACAGTTTGTGTTGACGCAGTGATACCACTATCAGCAGCTGGTGAAACTTACGCAGCTGGTTTACTTATGCCGCTTCAGTTGCTTCTCTTACACACTGACTGACTTTCCGGCGAAGTGTCTTCCTAAAAGTTGTACATCTTTTAAAGCATAAATGATATATGGAAAGTATAATTTCGTAATCCCATAGCCTATTTTAATTTGTGAGAGCAACCGTTATTATACAGTATGTTAGGAAACTATTCTTTCAAATGAATACTGGAGAACAAATAATTTCGATGAGCCACACATGGTCTTTGAAGTCAACTTCTAATGTTAGGTAATGTTTTGTAAGTCATGCTGAAGTAAGCTGTTTTGTCGGTGCCACTGACTGGGAATGGCCAGCCGCTGTGGCCGAGCGGTTCTAGGCGTTTCAGTCTGCCCCCCCCCCCCCCGTCGGGCCCGCCCCTCCCCTCGCCCCCCCCCCTCGGGCCCGCCCTCCCCCCTCCTTGTTGGAAACTCAATGTGTTAAGTGTCTTGCGCAAAGTGCTGTTTTTTCGTTCTAATGATTCTCGGTGTGTTAAAGTAAGCTTAAATTATTCCACATTTGAGTATACTATTCTTTCCAGTGACATTTTAAGTGAATTCGGTTCAAGACTATTGGATTGATTAATTGCTTTGTGTCTTTCCACCTTGTTTCTTGATGTGAAACACGATTAAGCTGAGTACTGTTCTCGGAAGATAAAAAATTAAAGTTTCGTAGTATACCCAATAATAACGAACTGGGTAATCATATGCTCCTTACGCAAGGGTTCAGTAACTGTTATTTGCGGATTGTCAAGTTAGTGCAGTGGCAGAGAGAAGACACGAACCTGAGGCAAAATGATCCTTAGGAACATACTTATCTTTGCGTATTTATGGGATATTCCGTCGGTTCTTGGAGGAACATAGAGAAATTAATAACTTGAAAACAAAGTAGTAATTTTTCACAATAATATCTATTAGTTCATAATGAACTGCCTTTCGGCTTCTTAGGCCAGTGTCAGAAGTTACCTGACGATGACCTAAGGAGCCGAAAGCCAGTTCATAACGAACTCATAAATTTTACTGTGAACCATTAATACTTCCTACTCCAGTTATTAATTTATCTAAGAGTTATTATGTATTAAATAAATTGTTGATGGTGTACAGAAACCAGCCACAAATTGGTAGATTACATTATTCAAAAATTGCCATTACCAGTTTCGAATTTTTCGCAATTCATCATCAAATGGTTTTCACGCTTTCATCAAAATAAATGACACATTGCTTCCCTATAAGTTAGTAGTAGAGAGATGGGGCTCTATGCGCAGTTTTGATATCAAATTGATATACAGATTAATTGAATTGATCAATTAATCACCCCTGCCCCCACCCCGTACCCCCAACCACGCTCACCCCCAACCCCAGATGATGTCACTTGTTTTTCTCAGCCTGCATGTGGGCCCCAGACCCCTCCCCCACCCCTCACCCTCTCCCAACCTGCCCTATTGGCCGTGCAGCCTTCTAACATAATCAAACCATCAGAGGCACTTGACATTGACGGGAAATTAAAAATGGCGGTGCCGTTTACGGGACTTGAACCCTGATTCTGCTGGATGGAAAGCCCAAGTGCACCCACCATAACCCAATTATAACACCAGAGGCGCTTGAAATTGTACTAGCCAATAGGAACGCGGCACCCGATCACAACAGGGATATAAGGCGACCCCAGCGGCTCTGCAGCCTCAGTTGCAGTCACTCACCCAGAATGAAGCGCCAGTCGAGGTCGTCCAGCTCCGTCAAGCCACAACAGCAACAGAATAGGAAGAACCCACGGAAGAGTAAGTACCCCCTGCTTAATGTCCGTGTTTACTGACGTTAAGAGGGTCTTTGTGCTTCTATCATCACTCTTAACGGTTTTTATTCTTTCCTCATCAGCGGATACGACGTCCTCCAGCCTGTCGGGGTCTGCAACAGTGACGTAGTG
Organism: Schistocerca nitens; assembly: GCF_023898315.1. Taxonomy (NCBI): domain Eukaryota; kingdom Metazoa; phylum Arthropoda; class Insecta; order Orthoptera; family Acrididae; genus Schistocerca; species Schistocerca nitens. The sequence goes on along the minus strand of NC_064618.1, from coordinate 347,215,307 downwards.
ACGTGTCGCAGCTCGTAGGGACCCGCAGCAGCGGCAGCATCCTGGGAACCAGTCCCGCAGCTGGTCTGCTAGATGGAGCAGAAAAATCAGCTGTTATTGTCGGTAGAAAACACCCAACCAGCCCTTGACTCGCTGAAATGCACCAGGGGTCCTAATCAGCATGTCGCAGGTCGGTACTAGCCTCCATCATACGCGCCATTGCGGAATATTCCAGTGATACTGCATGGGCTGAGTTAGGACGTAGTGGATGAGAAGATACCAATTAAGCATTGTGCACCACTACTCTTCAGTGTATAATTTAACCGCTAGTGGTTCGAAACGTTTACATGTTGGTATAGAAACAACCACAGGCAGAGAGTGGCATATTGTGATAGAGATCGAGAATGAAGCTAAAAGTATCAAAGTACGGTTTATGGAGGATGGGATGGGATGAACTGCGTCTTGCAAAAGCGTATATCAAGCAGCAGTTGACCGCCAAGTATCACCCGAGCCGACCTCCTCCGGACATTCACTGTGCTGCTCTGACTATCCATTACAACAATGTACAGTGACTCTGCATTCCGTTTGAAATCAGGTAACACATCCATTTACCTATAGCACTCCACCGTTCAAAACGTTTTCGATCTACAGATGGTACTATCCATTGTGTTGGAGAGACTGAACAGGTGGCTGCCTTGTGTTAAAGCTGTGTATAAAGACATTGCACAGTAATTAATTATAATTATGAATAGTGTGCATATAGAGGACTTCGAACAGTGGGTCAGTATGGTGCCGGCGAAAACTAATGTACTGCCAATAAGCTCGAAAGAAATACATGCTGAATTCTGTGCTTACAAGAAGGCTTTGCTTTCTGTAATCTGTACTGGTGCTAAGATAAAGAAAGAACCAGTTGATGTAGTGCGTCCTGTGTATGACTACTGAAATATAAAATGTATATAACCATGCATGTGTTTTTTATTTCTTACCTCTTATTATATTGCAAGTACTGAAGCTATTGCCCAGTATCGCTGTAAACTTGCAACAACAGAAAATTATGTTACTTAACAAAATTTCCGTAGAAGTCTGTTGCCCGCCAGTACCTGACGTAATACGTCTGTTTCATGGAAAGGGCATAGTGTTCATTATTTTCTGTAAAAACCCATTACACGCCAGTACGTGACGTAATAGGTACCGCCGGCCGGGGTGGTCTCGCGGTTAAGGCGCTCAGTCCGGAACCGCGCGACTGCTACGGTCGCAGGTTCGAATCCTGCTTCGGGCATGGATGTGTGTGATGTCCTTAGGTTCGTTAGGTTTAAGTAGATCTAAGTTATAGGGGACTGATGACCACAGATGTTAAGTCCCATAGTGCTCAGAGCCATTTGAACCATTTTTTTAATAGGTATCATGGCAGGGTGGGTGAAGCATCAAGACTGGGTAAGCGACTGGAGCCGTGACGGTGCGCAAGAAGACTGGAAGAAGAAGAAGAAGAAGAAGAAGAAGAAGAAGAAGAATGGCGCACTCCTTCCCGACAACATAAGTGAATGATTTTAGGTCCATCCATCTGCGGCAGGACAAATGTTCTCATGTGGCTGCTAACACACCCGGATGGAGTTCACTTTGAGCATGTAGTGTATTTTCAAAAACACTGTTTACTATTACAGGAGATTATGCGGGGTGTAGATGCTGTAACATAAACGAAATTCAGTGACAACAGTGATTCCCTCCACCGGAAAAAGTAAAGCCAAACGCAGTGTTCATATTTGTTGATGTTGCTGTGAAAAACCAAGATCAAATCAAGCGATATTTCCGATTCGGTCACCATATGGCTGTCGATGTATTTTATCTGAGTCAGACATATTCCAGAATCCCAAAAAAGCTGGTGAGGGATAATGCAAACCTAATTATACCATTCAAACAGGAATTTAAAACACAGTTTAAAGGGTCATGTAAGAACGACATGTCGTTAAATGATTTTTGTAAAGATATGTGCAGATTGCTGGAATCAATCTCAGTATCGGTTTCTCGTTATTGATAAAACAAGGAAACTGAATGATGGCAGGTACAGGCGGAACTTCCAAGAGTATATATAATCTCCATCCATGCAAAGAGGTGAATACATCAGTATACGCATCACCATGGAACCATGGATAAATTCCACGCATGCCGAGAGCTCAGTTTGATAGAATGGGTGTACATAGACAAAACATTCGCTTGTACATGGATTCGAGAATTCAAACTCTCGAACAAAAAGTTGGAGGTGCATGCAAGAAACTAGACGTATTTTCAAACCCTTCTGAGATTGAACAATACACTGAATAATCGGGCAATGCAGTCAAGAGGAAAGTAAACGGTTTAACTGGAGGGGAATAACTGTCATTGAGAACAGGACATCGTACGAACGGGTTAAAGCAATTGAAAAGAAAATAGGCCAGTTAAGTGAAGGGAAATTAGCTGTTACCCAGAAGGGAGAGCAGCAGCAGCAGCAGCAGCAGCAGCAGCAGAAGAAGAAGAAGAAGAAGAAGAGTGGATATATAAAACCTCACGCTACACAGAAGTCCGATTAGTACACACCGAGATGTCGACTAAGCATAAAGTCATCGAGGCACGGAAGGCCGTGCGCGAGTAGTTACGGTTGCTGAGGTTAGGGCATTTGAAACGGGAGCACACATTGAGAGAAACTTTAAACCAGTTACTGCATCTCTCGATGAACTCTCAGCGAAATTCCGCAACGACGACGATGACGCCATTGCCGATTTCATTAACAGTCACAGCGACGCTAGGACCGACAAAACATTCGGTGTTAGTGGTGAGAAACCATACATGTTGGGCACACAGCCTATAACTTTAAATGAAAAAATGATACAAATCGGCGATAAAAAATTTCATAGAACACCCGGTCTACTGAACCTCATTTTTCTAAAACCCACAAAAACTGTAAATTATTCGCCTAAAGAACTGGAAATGTATCTTGAAATATTGCTTTTAACTGATTTGCATAAGAATACAAAAATCGAAGCTATGTGGAATACAAATCCATTATAAGACCTGTTTTGGATGGTGGAAAAAATAGCAGTGGTGATAGTATTGACATTCAGCATAAAAGAGTGAGCAATCGACTTCCGCAATATATATATTACGACGACCCCAATGAGCTAATAGACCGGCTAAGACTGCTCATGGCATACATGGCCGGTAATACAGCTCATTCGAATGACGTTGTTTCAGTAATTTTTGAGCTTAGTGAGAGAAAGGGGCATCATCAAGTAAGCATGGAGACTGTAGTTAGAGAACTGCACAAACCAGCACACAAAACATACCCTCGAAGATACCTTATGGTTAAAGGTTTGGACGACCTGTGGCACGCGGATCTTGTCGACATGTGGGAATATTCACGTGTGAATAACGGATTCAAATACTTTATAATTTAATGATCATTGATACTTACTCTAAATATGCCTGGACCTTATCAGTGACAGCGAAACAGGGAAGGAAGTCGCGCATGTGTTTGATGGATTGCTGCAGATGGGGACGAATCGAAGCCCAGACAAACTTCAGACAGATCACGGCGGTGAGTTTTATAAAGATACTTCACGTCTGGCCATAAACATGAACCGATATTCCAGGATTGTCTGCCTCAAATTTTGGTATGTCCTGAATCTTTACAGGGAACTCGATATTGTCAAAGTTATAACATCCACGAATGTTAAGACCTATTCTGTATCGAGAGGTGCGCTGCGGATATTTTGTGTAATTCCTCTCACACGCCAGGATTGACCAATTGACCATGCAAAACAAGCGTTATCTTTTTCATTTTGAACGTTAATCCAAGCCCGCTTGTTCTTAATATCCTCAGGGAGTTTGATATAACTGGACTCTCCATTTAAGGGAACATAGATTTGAATATGGATGTCGAGGTGTGGTATTTGGCTTTAGTTGACACTCTTACTTCCATCTCGGAAATCAGGCCAGTATAGCACCCAAGGTGGATTCACGATACCACTCGGCGATTGATGTACTCAGAGATATAACGCCATTATCAATCCAGATGTAGTGTAAGGTTTTCTCCTCAGCAGCACTCTGCTGTTTTGGCAGGTGAGTCAACTCGCAGCACAGCACTGCATTACATTTAATAGCAATATATCTCAGATCGTCTAGCGCTTTTAGGAGCTCTGCCTCTAGTACTGGGAGGCTAGACTGAGTCACAAAATCACCCCAGCGGGATTCTGGATTCTAGTAAATGAGATACGCCCCTCAAAGGCCCTAGCAACCGCCTGGTATTCTAGATGGGTCCTGACACCGCTAATATGATGTCCTTCACTATCAGGATGGGATAGAGCACTACAACTAGCCACGGGTTCATTATCATTAATACTACAGCTATGTGACGATTGCATCCAGGCAGTGGATGAGGGCACTGGGGATGAGGCACCTTCAGGGGGAAATGCCGAGGCACTTACACGTACGAGGGCTAGCAGCTGGAGCATGAGTAGTAGTAGGCAGTGGTGGTGACCTCCTGTCGCAGCACAGGCAGCGGCAAGGGCGCTCCTTGATGCTCCTGCAGATTGGAGCCTTCACCATCACCAGCCTGCGGTGGGAGATCGTTGCTCTGACTGAATCACCCCAAAGGTGGTATGTGATGGTCTGGGGGAGGCAGTGCAGTAGCCACGACCGCCTCCCGCGTGGTAACAAACGGCCCTTTGCACAGCGGTGCACGCCTCTCGGGTGTGTTTCACATCTAACCCCATAACCACCACTCTAGGTTCACGTGCCACCACAAGCTCTTGTCGTGGTGGTGTTGGTGTCACCTCTGTAACATACAAATAATAGGAAAAAATTAAGCAAAATGCTGAAGAATTTTTTTAAATATATGTGGTAAACAAACAACGACAATTAAGTAAATCACCATTCCTGAATAATAATTATTTGCTTAAACGATGATGGTCACATTATAATCACCTTTTACATTCTCAGTCCCAGGATTGGACAGTTCAGTCTGTCTTTTTGATATTCCCCCAACCAGTCAAATCTCTTCATCTCCTGTTCGAGAAGGGAGAGACCACACTGTCTTTCAGCAGCCACCATCTCTCGCTCCCACTCAAGCATCTCAGCCTCGCCGGAATTATTGTTGTTGTGGAGCCATCGATCCATCAGACGGAAGTCACCTGCAACGAGATATTTATTATTAGAAACAACAACAAAAGTTTGTACTGAATTTGTCTACAGCGAGATATTGAAAATAACGAAAAAATTAAATAAATAAGTAAAGAGTTCATACCCGATGGAAGTGATGACTACCGGTCATCATTCTCGACGCATACCCCTACAGGAATATGATTTTCCTCTTGAGAAGTAGCAACATCTACAATGATGTATCATATATACCTCACACAAATGCATATGATGAAATCAAAAGTCTAATGGAAATATATTACAACTGTACTTACTTTCTTGGTGCATTTCAGACTCCAGCAGCAGCAGCTCAATGTCCATCAGCTGTTGCTCTAGTGCTGCACGAGCGAGATCAACGGATTTATAAACACTCGTTACAATCTGAATACACCAAGAGCTGTTTTCTGAACATGTAAAGTAGCACACAGAATTTGGAGATGCTTACATGATGCTAGCGCAACCTCTTCCGCTTGCTGGCGACTTTCAGCTTCCAGCTGGCATTCTAATTCCAACAAGACTTCGGGTATGAATGCTAAAATAGTAAGGAAAAAGAACTTTTATAACCACTTGTTACGAAACTGTATCACAGTCTCGAAAAATTTTGAATACTGTGCTACGAAATTTTGTAACTGCTGCAATTTGAACTCATACATTTTTTTTATAAACACTTAATGGCAATTGACCCAAGTTTGGCTGTTTCCCACCACCACTACCACTGTCATCACTGCTGGCTAAGCGTTTCATGGTGCAGGAATCACATTGACATAACTATGCACTGCCAAAAACCTATGATGACTGTGGTGGGGGTTGGGCATTATGTAGCTTCAGACTCCTCCCTCTACTTTGTAGAGGACCAATAAGAACTCAGAGTGCTATACCAGCAAGTTATAACTTGCCTTTTTTTTTCTTCAAGCAGGCTTAGTGCAGCTGTTTGAGGAAAATATCACGCCTGTGGGGGCAGGAAAGAAACAGCTGAGACAAACATCCTGTGTTTGCAGGCAGGTGAATGGAATATTGGGTGCAGCTGCTAGCTTTAGAAAAACAATCTTTGTTCATTCTGAGATAGATGGATTGTCTACATGCCCAATGCCAGCTGCATCCCTTGAAATATATGCTGCTGTTTTCCTTAGGACATAGCTTGGGGGGGGGGGGGGGGGGGGGGAAGACAGACGCTAACATTCGAAACTTGTAATGACCCCCATGAACCATGGACCTTGCCGTTGGTGGGGAGGCTTGCGTGCCTCAGCAATACAGATGGCCGTACCGTAGGTGCAACCACAACGGAGGGGTATCTGTTGAGAGGCCAGACAAACATGTGGTTCCTGAAGAGGGGCAGCAGCCTTTTCAGTCGTTGCAGGGGCAACAGTCTGGATGATTGACTGATGTGGCCTTGTAACATTAACCAAAACGGCCTTGCTGTGCTGGTACTGCGAACGGCTGAAAGCAAGGGGAAACTACAGCCGTAATTTTTCCCGAGGACATGCAGCTTTACTGTATGATTAAATGATGATGGCGTCCTCTTGGGTAAAATATTCCGGAGGTAAAATAGTCCCCCATTCGGATCTCCGGGCGGGGACTACTCAAGAGGACGTCGTTATCAGGAGAAAGAAAACTGGCATTCTACGGATCGGAGCGTGGAATGTCAGATCCCTTAATCGGGCAGGTAGGTTAGAAAATTTAAAAAGGGAAATGGATAGGTTAAAGTTAGATATAGTGGGAATTAGTGAAGTTCGGTGGCAGGAGGAACAAGACTTACGGTCAGGTGATTACAGGGTTATAAATACAAAACCAAATAGGGGTAATGCAGGAGTAGGTTTAATAATGAATAAAAAAATAGGAGTGCGGGTTAGCTACTACAAACAGCATAGTGAACGCATTATTGTGGCCAAGATAGACACAAAGCCCATGCCTACTACAGTAGTACAAGTTTATATGCCAACTAGCTCTGCAGATGATGAAGAAATGGATGAAATGTATGACGAGATAAAAGAAATTATTCAGGTAGTGAAGGGAGACGAAGATTTAATAGTCATGGGTGACTGGAATTCTTCAGTAGGAAAAGGGAGAGAAGGTAACATAGTAGGTGAATATGGATTGGGGCTAAGAAATGAAAGAGGAAGCCGCCTGGTAGAATTTTGCACAGAGCACAACTTAATCATAGCTAACACTTGGTTTAAGAATCATGATAGAAGGTTGTATACATGGAAGAACCCTGGAGATACTAAAAGGTATCAGATAGATTATATAATGGTAAGACAGAGATTTAGGAACCAGGTTTTAAATTGTAAGACATTTCCAGGGGCAGATGTGGATTCTGACCACAATCTATTGGTTATGAACTGCAGATTGAAACTGAAGAAACTGCAAAAAGGTGGGAATTTAAGGAGATGGGACCTGGATAAACTGAAAGAACCAGAGGTTGTAGGGAGTTTCAGGGAGAGCATAAGGGAACAATTGACAGGAATGGGGGAAAGAAATACAGTAGAAGAAGAATGGGTAGCTCTGGGGATGAAGTAGTGAAGGCAGCAGAGGATCAAGTAGGTAAAAAGACGAGGGCTGATAGAAATCCTTGGGTAACAGAAGAAATATTGAATTTAATTGATGAAAGGAGAAAATATAAAAATGCAGTAAATGAAGCAGGCAAAAGGGAATACAAACGTCTCAAAAATGAGATCGACAGGAAGTGCAAAATGGCTAAGCAGGGATGGCTAGAGGACAAATGTAAGGATGTAGAGGCTTGTCTCACTAGGGGTAAGATAGATACTGCCTACAGGAAAATTAAAGAGACCTTTGGAGAGAAGAGAACCATTTGTATGAATATCAAGAGCTCAGATGGCAACCCAGTTCTAAGCAAAGAAGGGAAGGCAGAAAGGTGGAAGGAGTATATAGAGGGTTTATACAAGGGCGATGTACTTGAGGACAATATTATGGAAATGCAAGAGGATGTAGATGAAGATGAAATGGGAGATAAGATACTGCGTGAAGAGTTTGACAGAGCACTGAAAGACCTGAGTCGAAACAAGGCCCCGGGAGTAGAAGACATTCCATTAGAACTACTGATGGCCTTGGGAGAGCCAGTCATGACAAAACTCTACCATCTGGTGAGCAAGATGTATGAGACAGGCAAAATACCCACAGACTTCAAGAAGAATATAATAATTCCAATACCAAAGAAAGCAGGTGTTGACAGATGTGAAAATTACCGAACTATCAGTTTAATAAGTCACAGCTGCAAAATACTAACGCGAATTCTTTACAGACGAATGGAAAAACTGGTAGAAGCGGACCTCGGGGAAGATCAGTTTGGATTCCGCAGAAATGTTGGAACACGTGAGGCAATACTAACCTTACGACTTATCTTAGAAGAAAGATTAAGAAAAGGCAAACCTACGTTTCTAGCATTTGTAGACTTAGAGAAAGCTTTTGACAACGTTAACTGGAATACTCTCTCTCAAATTCTGAAGGTGGCAGGGGTAAAATACAGGGAGCGAAAGGCTATTTACAATTTGTACAGAAACCAGATGGCAGTCATAAGAGTCGAGGGGCATGAAAGGGAAGCAGTGGTTGGGAAAGGAGTGAGACAGGGTTGTAGCCTCTCCCCGATGTTATTCAATCTGTATATTGAGCAAGCAGTAAAGGAAACAAAAGAAAAATTCGGAGTAGGTATTAAAATTCATGGAGAAGAAGTAAAAACTTTGAGGTTCGCCGATGACATTGTAATTCTGTCAGAGACAGCAAAGGACTTGGAAGAGCAGTTGAACGGAATGGACAGTGTCTTGAAAGGAGGATATAAGATGAACATCAACAAAAGCAAAACGAGGATAATGGAATGTAGTCAAATTAAATCGGGTGATGCTGAGGGGATTAGATTAGGAAATGAGACACTTGAAGTAGTAAAGGAGTTTTGCTATTTGGGGAGCAAAATAACTGATGATGGTCGAAGTAGAGAGGATATAAAATGTAGACTGGCAATGGCAAGGAAATCGTTTCTGAAGAAGAGAAATTTGTTAACATCGAGTATAGATTTAAGTGTCAGGAAGTCGTTTCTGAAGGTATTTGTATGGAGTGTAGCCATGTATGGAAGTGAAACATGGACGATAACCAGTTTGGACAAGAAGAGAATAGAAGCTTTCGAAATGTGGTGCTACAGAAGAATGGTGAAGATAAGGTGGGTAGATCACGTAACTAATGAGGAGGTATTGAATAGGATTGGGGAGAAGAGAAGTTTGTGGCACAACTTGACTAGAAGAAGGAATCGGTTGGTAGGACATGTTTTGAGGCATCAAGGGATCACAAATTTAGCATTGGAGGGCAGCGTGGAAGGTAAAAATCGTAGAGGGAGACCAAGAGATCAATACACTAAGCAGATTCAGAAGGATGTAGGTTGCGGTAGGTACTGGGAGATGAAGAAGCTTGCACAGGATAGAGTAGCATGGAGAGCTGCATCAAACCAGTCTCAGGACTGAAGACCACAACAACAACAACAACAATGACCAACAAAGTGCGCCTCGAGAGTGGGATTGTATACCGATTCTAGCTGCAGTCTGCTGCCCCACTGATGAAAGCAGACAAGTGGTCACCAGTAGACCACCAGACACGTGGCCGATCGCTGCATGTGTCGCAGTTGTGTCATTAGGCCACCTGAGAGTTAAGAGCTCACGTGGTGTGGCGCCTTTCATCTCGAAAGCCTCGCAGTGCTCAGCAGGGTTTGTGGGTAGGCAGGTCCAGCAGTGTTGCGTGAGGCAGCCTCATGAAAGCGACCCAGCTGTGGAGGGCCCAAGCCAGCAAGGTTAGGCGACTGCTGCTACCTGATGTTGGGTTGGGCGGTAGCGGCGTGGGGGGGGAGGGGGGAGGGAGGAGAGGGTTGCTGGCAGCAAGGAAGATCTATTGGCAAAGTCCCTACACGAGGAGGCGGCGGTAGTGTGCGAGCCCCGCAGCACACTACGGAGTATCTTAATTATTTGCAATCGCACTACACAAAACAATCGGAAGTTAAACAAGAGTACCCATGTCCTATGAAATGCTAATTATGTCCTCCTTAGAGCATAATTCTCCGATTTTCCGTTTTATAAACAATTTCCATCAATAATTTCTGTTAACACTATGTCCTCTGAACTGACAATTGATTTGTCCAGTGAAAATTCGGAATTGTCGCCAAAATTCGAAATTCCCACCAAAATTAGAAATCCAACCAATAGGGTAGGTTGGGAGAAGGATGGGGGATGGATGGGGGATTGGGCTGGGGGCCCATGAGCAGGCCGAGAAAAACACGTGACGTCATTTGGAGGCTCAGGTGATTAATAGATCAATTTAATTAATTTGCATATCAATATGTATCAAAATTGCGCCGAGATCCCCATCTCCATACTACTTAAGTTGTCATAGGGTAAACAATAATTCACAACTACAAATGTATAACAAAAATAATTGTGCTGCACATTTGTGTTAGAACGCAACTTACATGGTTTTGCATTTTTCTTGCAATTAAACACATTCTCAAAGATGTTTGTACTTTCATAATCACATACATTGGTTTGCATTGTAAAACCCTTTCGTTTGGTCGAAAAAAGAATTTTCAGTGTACGGCACATGTTTTGATTCACAACATACTAAAGCAAATAGAGAATTTACAAAGTATGTGTCACAGATGGTGTGATACAGTGACACAGAGATATGTTATTTGTGGAAAAGGAATCTCTCTTGTGATAAATTGAAAAAAGTAGTTTACATTAAATTTTGAGCATTAAATAGAAAAAAATGATAAATACATAGGATTTTGTGAACTGCAGTTTTACAAACTTATTTTATTTGATAAACAAATTTGGACAAAAAAATCATGTGATATCTTTGTGCTATTTGAACATAGACGATCATAAATACATAAAAATTTGTTAGTATTGAGTGCCATGAATAATCCTGACTACTGTAGGTACATACAGTCTTGTAAGTTACTTGATCTACTGATATGGGTACAAACGTTATTTGTATTGGAGTATGGAAAGTATTTTCTCGAATAACAGAAACAAAAGCCACAAATCGACTCAATTCAAAACAGCCTCCCGCAGAAGCCAAACCTAGGTATGCCATTATCCCATGTCTTTGACAAAATTGCATGTTATTATGTATTACAAATGTGTTGTATAGCGACGAATTCATAATCAGTAAAAAAAAGTCATCTCTCAGGTACAAATGTGTATGCGGTTGTGATACTCATGACATCTAACAGCATTAACGCCAAAATGACTGAAGTGGCATAGCATTCGTATCCGCGGTATTGCTAATTAGTGTAGTTACTAAAAGTAATATTACAAGAGTCGATTAACGCTTATAGGTCAGTACACACTTCAGTGAATACACACTCAAAATTTATCTGACACTCTGCTAACCACAAGTAACAGTAATGTCTACAAACTGTCAGCGATTATTGCAGACTGTGTGTTCTGCGTAACCCTCGTACCCTAATGTCCTACGCATATTAGTATATGACGAAAGCGATGGCCAGCTCAAGAAATCTTTCAACAACAAGGGATAACATATAAAACGAGTCTAAACGAAGGACTGTAAATCTATTACAATAAGGAAAAAGAAATGTCGCAAAGAACATAGCACGTTTATACAGTAGTGCCACAGAACGAGTTAAATTTTTGTATCTAGGCGGGCTGGAGGCAACCATGTTTGCTAAGAGCGAATGCCACACAGATATGCAAATGCAATGTTCCTCAGGGCTAACAGTAAACTGATCTACTATTCAGTGTAACGACAGTTCAGAAAACAATTTTGGAACGCACAAAAATTTTACATCACGTCTTATAGACGTTTAAATTTACATGCAGAACGTCAAATGCTGGCGCTACTCATGACTGGACCGCGCCTAATCGTCACCACTCACATAGTCCACATTTATCGTATATCCAAAGCCTGACCAGAAAGGAAAGTGACAGAATTTCGAGCTCCAGATGATGAAGTATTTAGAAAAATTGCATTTTTGGCACAGGTCGGATGAATCTTAGCCATTTATGTTAGTGCACTTTGCGGGCAGCTACTGGCGCAGCGCACAGATAACGAAACGTTAATCCGAGGTTTGTGGTATCGAGTCCCTGCGCGGAAACTTTTCTTTAAATTTTTACATTATTTGCACTGCAAATACTGCTCAGTGTATCGTGTTACCCCGAAAAGACTGCAGCAAAATACATTCCATTGTACATCAAATGCTGTCCTCGCTAGTATTTGGCAAATGATGCATAACTTGTGGTTTGCTGCCAAACTGTGCGATGAGAACCTTTCATGGATGTAATACAAATTTGTTTTTACATTGAAAGTTTAAAACAACCATGCAATTGTAAAATGCGGCGTTAACAAAGTGCGCATAGTGCCAACAGAATTACACCTTACCCAGTTTTCACGATGAATATTGTCCCACACATTTAAATCACCAACTATAAAATAATAAAAGTACTGTATCTAAACTTATATACTTAATTCACATGTACGCTTTACAATTCCTTCCTTGAAATTTATTTACACTCCCAAATTTTTCTTTGCCTTTCCTTTTCATGATTTTTACGAAAACATTAATAAACACAAAATTTTGAGCACTATTTCGGTTTACATACAGTGCAAGTAATACAAAAATAGAAAATTAAAAAAAAGACTCCAAAGGAGCTCGACCCCACCACCATCGGATTACCGTTCTGTACTCATACCGCTGCCCTTACAGGTGCTTGGAAACTATGTTTGAGTAAATGGCTCCGAGGCATCTGGAGCTCCCACTTTTATCACTTTAATTTCTGATCAAGCACTATATATATCATAAATCTGAATGAAATTGGTGATGATGGATAGGAGCGCTCCCCTTGTCAGTTGAGATTTGGTAACAAAGCTCAAATTTAATACCGTTTGCGAGATTTACCTACAGATTTGGATTTTACCATTTTCTTGAACAACTTGAAACAATCTCGAGCATAATTTTCTCTGCTGCGTATACAGACTGTTCTTGGTAATTCAGCAATGACTTACTTACGTTAATTTGACATCTTTAAAAAACGCATTGAAGTTAACAAATATACACTGAGGTGACGAAAAATATGTAATACCTCCTTACAACGGGTCGGATGTCATTTTTCCCGTCGTAGTGCAGCAGCCAACGTGGTATGAGCTCAACAAGTCGTCGGAAATACCCCGCAGAAATAATGAGCCATGCTGCCCCTATAGTAGTTCATAATTGCGAATGTGTTGCCAGTGCACGAATTGACTTCTCTATTATATCCCATAAATATTTTATTGGATTCATGTCGGACGACCCGGGTGGCCAATCATTCGCTCAAATTGTCCAGAATTTTCTTCAAACCAATAGCGAGCAGTTGTGGCCAGTGACAGGGTGCATTCTCCTCCTTAAAAATTCCATCACTGTTTGGTAACGTGAAGTTGGTTCAAATGGCTCTGAGCACTATGAGACTCAACTGCTGTGGTCATTAGTCCCCTAGAACTTAGAACTACTTAAACCTAACCAACCTAAGGACATCACAAACATCCATGCCCGAGGCAGGATTCGAACCTGCGACCGTAGCAGTCGCACGGTTCCGGACAGCGCGCCTAGAACCGCGAGACCACCGCGGCCGGCAGGTAACGTGAAGTCCATGAACGGTTGCAAATGGTCTCCATGTACACTTGGGCCAGAGGATCCAATCCATTCCACGTAAACACAGCCCGCACAACTATGAAGCCACCACCAGCTTGCACAGTGCTTTGTTGTCAACTTGGATGCATGCCTTTATGGGGTCTGCGCCAGACTCGAACACTATCATCAGCAACATGGTGAGACGTGATGCCTGAAATTTGCTTTGTTCGGCACAATTTTTACACTGTGGATCTCGGAATATCGATTTTCCTGACGATTTCCGAAATGGAATGTCCCATGCTTCCAGCTCAAACTACCAATCCGCCTTAAAATTCTCTTAATTCCCAACGTGCAGCCATAAACACGTCGGAAACCTTTACACACAAACGACCTCAGTGCAAACGACAGCTCCGCCTGTGCACTGCCCTTTTATACTTTGTGGACACAATACTACCGCCGTCTACACTATGCGTTCGGAAGTATCCGGACTCCTGGCTGAAAATAACTTAAAAGTTCGTGGCGCCCTCCATCGGTAATGCTGGAATTCAATATGGTGTTGGCCCACCCTTAGCCTTGATGACAGCTTCCACTCTCGCAGCCATACGTTCAGTCAGGTGCTGGAAGATTTCTTGGGGAATGGCAGCCCATCCTTCACGGAGTGCTGCACTGAGTAGAGATATCGATGTCAGTCGGTGAGACCTGGCACGAAGTCGGCATTCCAAAACATCTCAAAGGTGTTGTATAGGATTCAGGTCAGGACTCGGTGCAGACCAGTCCATCACAGGGATATTCTCGTGTAACCAATCCGCCAAAGGCCGTGCATTGTGGACAGGTTCTCTAGCGTGTTGAAAGATGCAACCGCCATCCCCGAATTGCTCTTCAACAGTGGGAAGCAAGAAGGTGCTCAAAACATCAATGTAGGCCTGTGCTGTGATAGTGCCACGAAAAAAAGAAATAACAAAAGATTCAAGCCCCCTCCATGAAAAACACGACACCATAATACCAAAGTCTCCAAATTTTACTGTTGGTACTACACAAGCTGGCAGATGACGCACTCAGGGCATTCGCCATACCCACAACCTGCCATCGGATCGCCACGTTTTGTACCGTGATTCGTCACTCCACACAACATGTTTCCACTGTTGAATCGTCCGATGTTTACACTGCTACACCAAGCGAGACGTCGTTGGGCATTTACCAGTGTGATGTGTGGCTTATGAGCAGCCTCTCCACCATGAAAACCAAGTTTTCTCACCTCCCGCCTAACTGTTATAGTACTTGCAGTGGATCCTGATGCAGTGTGGAATGCCGGTGTGATGGTCTGGTTAGATGTCTGCCTATTACACGTTACAACCTTCCTCGACTGTCGGCGGTCTCTGTCAGTCTAGAGACGATGTCGGCCTGTGCGCTTTTCTTCTGTACGTGTCACGTGTCCCTTCACTTTTCCACTTCACTATCACGTCGGAAACAGTGGACCTAGGGAGACGAATCACAAGAGTAACACCCAATATCTGACCACGTTCGAAGTCCCTGAGTTCTGCGGAGCGCGCCGTTCTGCTCTCTCTCGATGTCTAATGACTACTGAGGTCGCTCATATGGAGTACCAGGCAGTAGGTGGCCACACAATGCACCTAATATGAAAAACGTATGTTTTTCTGGGTATCCGGACACTTTTGATCACATAGTGTATATATGTGCATATCTCTATCACATTACTTTTGTCACCTCTTTGTAAGCTTTACCAACTGTTTTTGTAAGGTCTTTAACTCATGGGACCACCTTGTACTGTCTGCCCCTGGTAGCTGAGTGATTGCCAACACGGTAGCTCAGCGCGTTCGGTCAGAGGGTAATGTGCCCTCTGTAACAAAAAAACTGAGTTAACAGATCAACAACGAACTTAAATTGATGTCTTACGACGTCCGCCCCGAGCAGATAAAGCGAACTAAAGCGAACAAAATGAAAATTAAAAAAAAAAAGTCATCGCGCCGGAATGTCAACCCTAAGTACCCCGGTTCGATTCCTGGCTGGGTCGGAGATTTTCTCCGCTCAGCGACTGGGTGTTGTGTTGTCCTAATCTTCATCATTTCATCCCCATCGACGCGCAAGTCGCCGAAGTGGCATCAAATCGAAAGACTTGCACTCGGCGAATGGTCTACCCGATGACAGGCCCTAGTCACACGACAATTACATTTTACCTAGTTCTGTTTTAAAAGTTGTTTAAAACAGAATATCCCAGCAATTTGTGAGTGAGGCAGATGGTTCCCAGCGAGAATGTTAGGGAGGGGATTGATAGGTAGCACATATGCCTAATAATCAAGAGAAATGATTAATCTCTAGCAGAATTGGATCAGCAGTGTTCGATTGGAACCACATTGAATTTATTTCTGAGACAAAGCAAAAATTAAAATGTGTGTGTGTGTGTGTGTGTGAGTTGAATATACAGGGTGTATGAAAAAGAATCATCCCATTTGGTACGTCTATGTTTCTGAAACTAATAAACATATACAATGAATTTTGTTTTTTGCCTTTTCGTAGGTGTTCAGTATGCCCTCCTTGAGGTGTACGGCATATGTCAATGCGATATTCAAATTGTTCCCACAATGCAGCGAGCGTGTCTTGAGTCACAGCTTTCACAGCTGCTGTTATGCAATGTCTCAGTTCATTCATTGTTGTTGGTAATGGAGGCACATAAACAGAGTCTGTTATAAACCCACGCAAAAAATAAACACATACTATCAGGTTGTGTGACCTTGGAGGCCAGTATTGTAAGGCTGAATCATTTGGTCCAATGCGACCGATCCTTCAGTAATCCTTTGATTTAAAATTCCCACACTTCCAGAAGCCATTGTAGCGGTGCCCATCCTGTTGGTAAATGAAGTCATTCGAATCATTCTCCAACAGTGGGAGAAGAAAGTTTTCAAGCATATCGAGATATGTGTTCTCGGCAAAGAAAAAAGGACCGTACAGCTTTACCCGTGAAACTGCACAAAACACATTAAATTTTGGAGAGTCCCTCTCATGTTGAACAACTTTAAGTGGTTGTTCCGTACCCCATATTCTCACATTATGACTGTCCACCTTTCCGTTTACTTGTGATAGTGCATCGTCACTAAATACTAAGCGAGGAAGAAAACTGCCATCCTCCATCTTACCAAGAACGAAATTACAGGACTCCAAAACGTTTTTGTTTGTCACTTTCACGAAGAGCCTGCACTAGCTGAATTTTGTATGGTTTCATGTGTAAATGTCGACGCAAGACACACCAGATGGACGTCGGAGCTGTCGAGCTGCACGGTGAACGGATTTCTGCGGACTTCTTGTGAAACTATGGCGGATGCGTTCGACGTCTGTGTCAGACACTCGGGGACGGCCGGCGATTTGCCTTTACACAGAAACAACCTGTTTTCGGAATTGTTCGTGCCATCGTCTAATACTCTGTGCTGTAGGGGGATTCACACCATACCTAATACGAAAGTCATGCTGAACAGTTATCACTGAACTGCACTGTGCAAAATGTAGAACACAAAACCTTCCCTGTTGTCCCGATACCATTTTTACTGGAACTGTAGTGGGCGCACACTGCTGCTGCCTGGCGGCAACCATGTAAAACTCGTGAGTTCACTCTTCCCAACAGTACTGTGTTCACGCACATATCTCAAACAACGTAAGTTATATTTTTTTTAATCGGATGATTCTTTTTGTTACATCCTGCATACAAATGATACAGGCGATGGCAGGGGCCCAGAGCCATAACTGTCACAACTGTCATCGATTACCATAGTCAGTGGTCTACCGACAGCAGCACCCCTGCCGGCCGGTGTGGCCGAGCGGTTCTAGGCGCTTCAGTCTGGAATCCTGCCTCGGGTATGGATGTGTGTGATGTCCGTAGGTTAGCTAGGTTTAAATAGGTTTAAGTAGTTCTAAGTTCTAGGGGACTGATGACCTCAGATGTTAAGTCCCATAGTGCTCAGAGCCATTTGAAGCATTTGAAGCGGCACCCCTCGCCTTGCGCCTTCTTCTGTGTCGTCTTCCTTCCTTGGTTTAACCTACTGCCATGTGGCAATCAATCTGGGGAATCTAGGAGTGTGATAGTGGAACAACTTCTGCGTGGTCAACTCCAGATACTTGTATTTAAACCCTCAGCCCAGCTGAGTAGGTCACTGACACTGCACGGCTATGTTACATTTCACGTCGTGTGTCATTCGCCACCGCAAGAACGACAATGTTCTACTGACACAGACGTCAACGGTATAGCTGGACCGTACTGTGGTGGACGGAGTCGTACTTATGACGCAGGCGCCACCGCCGCCACGCCTCTGCCAACTACCGCCCTTTGCCTGGCCGCCTGCCGACTGACCAGGCGGTGCCTCATTGTGGGAGGCACGAACGGACGACTGAGCCGCTACGTGCCGCCACGGTTTACTAACCACCCGCTGCTGCTATCCTGCCATCCCGCTAATACTCAGACTTTGACTCTGGGCAACCTGTCCTCTTCTGTAACGCTAGAAGGAGCTGCTCGCTGTCTCTTGCTGGTAGCAGGTCCGTGTAGTGTGCTTCACTTGGTCCCAACTGTATCAGCAACAGCCGCTCTGATGCAGGGACAGCACTGGGTGACGCCAGACCATGAACTTATTGTCCAAGGCTAAGAGAATGACAAAGAATTCTTACCCCCACTGAAAGTATGCTGCAGTTTCCACAACGCCTCCTGATGAAGAGGGCTCTCACCATCCAGTAGCAGTCATTACAATCCCGGGTGCTACTTACTGGAGTCTCAAGAGGCGTGGCTTGGAGACTGACTGATGGTAAGTCAATAGTCCCACTTCATCTTGGTGACAGAAGCGAATAGAGATTCCAACGAAGATTCGACAAGGACGGCAGTAAAGTTCCAGCTCAGGTTTTGGATTTTCACTTGTAGGATCCTACTTTTGTATCCTTGGATTCCCATCATCCTGCTTCTTACTATGTAGGGTTTACATGCAATTGCAGTATTTTGTAAAGGCCCCAGGGCCGAACCATTAGGTTCTACGATAAGCACATACTGCAGGGCACTCGTTTCCATGCACTGAATCATGCGATGTAGTTTGCTAACGGATAGGTAGTGCGCCAGGCGGTACGGAGAGTGCGTGGTTAATGCGTGGAAAACCAGGGATTCCCTGAAAATTTACGAACAAACAAGAACAACCATAAGGTTTTTCTTGTAAGTATAATGAGTTATGAGCGTAGTCAAAGTTTGAAATTATGAGTTATGATTTGCCTCGAAGAAAACTATGTATTTTTACACACTAAACACGGAATTAGAAAATAGAAAACATCGTTCTTGTGAAACACAACTAGCTCTTTACTCGCACGAAGTGTTGAGTGCTATCGACAAGGGATTTCATATTGATCCTGTATGTCTGGCTTTCCGGAAGGCTTTTGACACTGTACCACAGAAGCAGCCTATAGTGACATTGCGTGCCTATGGAATATCGTCTCAGTTATGTGACTGGATTCGTGATTTCCTGTCAGGGAGGTCACAGTTCGCAAGTAAAACACAAGTTATTTCTGGCGTTCCCCAAGGTAGTGGTACAGGACCTTTGCTGTTCCTTATCAATATAAACGATTTGGGAGACAATCTGAACAGTCCTCTTAGGTTGTTTGCAGATGACGCTGTCATTTATTGACTAATAAAGTTATCAGAAGATCCAAAAAATTGCAAAACGATTTAGAAGAGATATCTGTATGGTGCGCAAATTGGTAATTGACCACAAATAACGAAAAGTGTGAGGTCATCCACGTGAGTACTGAAAGAAATCCGTTAAACCTCGGTTACACGATAAGTCAGTCAAATCTAAAGGCCGTAAATTCAACTAAATACCTAGGAACTACAGTTACGAACAACTTAAATTGGAAGTAACGCATACAAAATTTGGTGGCGAAAGCTAACCAAAGACTGCGTTTTATTGGCAGGACACTTAGGAAATGAAACAACTCTACTAAGGAGACTGCCTACACTACGTTTGTCCGTCCTGTTTTAGAGTACCTCTGCGAGGTGTGGGATCCTTACCCGATAGGATTGACGGAGTACATCGAAAAAGTTCAAAGAATGGCAGCACGTTTAGTATTATCGCGAAATAGGGGAAAGAGTGTCACTGAAATGATACAGGATTTGGGATGGAGAGCACTAAAACAAAGGCGTTTTTCGTTGCGGAGGAATTTTCTCACGAAATTTCAATCACAAACTTTCTCCTCCGAATGCGAAAATAGTTTTTTGACGCCGACCTATAGGGACAAACAATCACACTAATAAAATAAGGGAAATCAGAGCTCGTATGGAAAGATATAGGTGTTCGTTCTTTCTACGCGCTTCACGAGATTGGAATAATAGAGAATTGTGAAGCTGGTTCGATGAACCCTCTGCCAGGCACTTAAATGTGATTTTCAGAGTATCCATGTAGATGTGGAAGTAGATGTAGATGTTCTTAGTAAATATATTAAAGTAACAGGCTGAGAGCTCTATTGCCGGCAGGGGTGGCCAAGCGGTTCTAGGCGCTACAGTCTGGAACCGCGCGACCGTTACGGTCGCAGGTTCGAATCCTGCCTCGGGAATGGATGTGTGTGATGTCCTTATGTTAGTTAGGTTTAAGTAGTTCTAAGTTCTAGGGGACTAACGACCACAGCAGTTGAGTCCCATAGTGCTCAGAGCCATTTGAACCTTACCCGATAGGATTGACGGAGTACATCAAAAAGTTCAAAGAATGGCAGCACGTTTAGTATTATCGCGAAATAGGGGAAAGAGTGTCACTGAAGTGATACAGGATTTGGGATGGAGAGCACTAAAACAAAGGCGTTTTTCGTTGCGGAGCAATTTTCTCACGAAATTTCAATCACAAACTTTCTCCTCCGAATGCGAAAATAGTTTTTTGACGCCGACCTATAGGGACAAACAATCACACTGATAAAATAAGGGAAATCAGAGCTCGTATGGAAAGATATAGGTGTTCGTTCTTTCTGCGCGCTTCACGAGATTGGAATAATAGAGAATTGTGAAGCTGGTTCGATGAACCCTCTGCCAGGCACTTTGTGATTTTCAGAGTATCCATGTAGATGTGGAAGTAGATGTAGATGTTCTTAGTAAATATATTGAAGTAACAGGCTGAGAGCTCTATTGCCGGCAGGGGTGGCCAAGCGGTTCTAGGCGCTACAGTCTGGAACCGCGCGACCGTTACGGTCGCAAGTTCGAATCCTGCCTCGGGCATGGATGTGTGTGATGTCCTTAGGTTAGTTAGGTTTAAGTAGTTCTAAGTTCTAGGGGACTAATGACCACAGCAGTTGAGTCCCATAGTGCTCAGAGCCATTTGAACCATTTGAGAGCTCTGTCATATAGAATGTGTACTACAGCAGTGCCAACAGTAGAAACGTAGTTTAGTAGGAAACAGTGATATCTTCTAGTGCGATATTTTGAATGTTTAGCAAAGAGTGTAATAGGAAGTACGGTAGCATGGTGGTATGGGGGTTGGGTTGATTTGCGGGAAGAGACCAAACAGGGAGGTCATCGGTCTCATCTGATCAGGGAATGACGGGGAAGGAAGTCGGCCGTGCCCTGTCAAAGGAACCATCCCGGCATTTGCCTAAAGCGATTTAGGGAAACCACGGGAAACGTAAATCAGGATGGCCGGACGCGAGATTGAACCGTCGTCCTCCCGAATGCGAGTCCAGTGTGCTAACCTCTGCGCCACCTCGCTCGGTACAAATGAAGGACTTTAGATGGGTGTAGTCCCCATATTCGGCTGGTGAGTAGTTCTAGTCTATGGTGAGTTTTCTGTTGGATGGTTAGCAGCTGGGGTTTCCACGTTAGTTGCCAGTTTAAGGTTAGTCCAAGGTATTTTAGTGTATTGGTTAACAGGAGGGGATGGTCGTAAATGGTGAGGTAGAAGTCATGGAGACAGAATGTGTAGGTAGTGCGTCCTATAGTTATCGTTGGTAAGGGTTTTGGAGGGGTTAATCTTACGGAGCCATTGTTTACACCAGGAGGTAAAGTGATAGAGTTGGATTTGAAGAGATGGTTGGGATTTCTGGAGCGTAGGATAGAGAACGAGGAAAGCGGTGTTATCAGCATACTGAAGGATGTGGACGACAGGAGGTGGTTTGGGTACATCAGCAGTGTATAAGGGTTGAACAAGGGAGGAGAGGACGGAACCTTAGGGCGCTCCTGCAGTGGGGTGGAAGGTACAGGAATTGGTGTCGTTGACATGCACATAGGATGGACGACTGGAGGGGAAGATTGCAATAAGCTGGACATAGTTGATCGGAAGTGCATACGTTTTGTATTTGAAAAGGAGAGCTGAATGCCGTATTTAGTCATACATTTTCTCTAGGTCAAGGGAGACAAAGATGATGGAGTTACTTGTTGAGCTATTTGGATAGGTCAGGTTCAGGAGAGAAACAGAGAAGGAGGGACGGAAGCCACAGTGGGTACTAGGAAGCAGATGATGTTGGTGCAAATGGGGGTGGATGCAACAGAAGAGGATGGATTCGTGGACCTTACTAAACACTGATGTGAGGCAGATGTGGCTGCAGGAGTAGGTGTGAGGGGGAGGGGGGGGGGTTTCCTTGGTTTGAGAAAAAACAGAATTTGGAGGTTTTTCACAGGTCTTTATAGTAGCTTGCGGATAGGATAGTGTTGTACAGGGCTGCAAGTATGATGAGAAAGGGGGTCAGGCATTCTTTGACATAGAGCTGGGTAATACAGTTGTGACCAGGGGATGTGTTGTTTTTTCTGTGAATACTTGGTTTCTGTCCTGTGCTCTGACTAGGGCGTTTATGTTAAAGTACCAGAAGCTGTGAGAAATGGGTGGACTGTGATATCTGTGCGTTCATGGACAGTAGGGAATTGGGAGTAGTTAAAATGAGGTTCGTCAGGGATGAAAGCGGCGTCGGAGATGCAAAGTGATTGGCTTTGCTCATGTCATCAGGTAAGGGAAGGTTGTCGTGAAGGATCATGTGGTGAGGGATGGGATGGGTGCCAGTACTTGTAAGAGTTAACTGGGAATGTAGCATTGAGCCCAGTGCATGTCTGGCACAAGTCCCAGGGTTTTTTGGCTTTGAGTAAATTTCTAACTTGTCACTGTAGTTGCCAGTGACTTGTGAGTGTATCCTGGTTATGAGTCCAGAGGGAGGGGCGATACGAGCAACAGGATTGACGGAGAAGCAGTACAGCTTGTGGCGGGAGAGGAGGGCGATGAGGATATATGGGTGAAGATAGCATCTGACAAGGTTTTCTGCAGGAAGGCTGTGGCTTGGAAGATAAAATCGGGATATCCATAGATTCCTGATAGGCTTTGCAGTTCACACAGGATTAATTGTGCGCCATTTTTGGAAGGAGATGGGGATGGGTTGCATGAGGATGGGGTAGTCTGTAGGACATGGTGAGGAAGAGGTCACTTCAAATTTGGTTGAGGACTTCTGCAATGAGGCATCCAAGGAGGGTGAGAGATGCGAGGATGGCATATTGGATGGTGGTGCTTTCAGGACAACGGTGCTGTGGGAAGGGCACAATGTCACCTTGGAGAGAGTCTGTAAACAGAGGCCACTGCCAGAGTTCTACAGGGCATCTACTATAGATATTAAGGTCAGTGACAATAATGTAGGTGGGAAAGGTACAGTCGACATGGGTGACGAAATCATAGAGAATGGGAGTATTTGTTCGGATGTAGCTAGTAGCACAGGTAACAGAAGTTTGAAGAAGCAGCTAAGGCTAAGCTGTTCAGTGGTATTATTGATTACACAACCAGGGATGTTCTGTGGTGACTGATTGCAGCTCCACCTCTGGCAGGGGTAGGGGATTATCTGTTTTGTGGAGGATATAAAGAGAAATTCAAATGGTATGATATGGGTGGGGAATGTTTCTTTAAGGTGGAAGGCATCGACATTGCGGTGGGAGAGGATGTACATGAAAAGGGGCTTGTTCAAGGTTTGGGAGCAGATGTTATGATATAGGATGCTGTATTGCTGTCGCACCAGTATGGGAGCTTGGAGTAGGTTGTGTGGTTGGGGGCGGGTGGGGGGTGGGGGCATAACGAGGTTTAAACGAATGTGTTGATATGATTGAAAACTAAGTGGCCTTGATTTTGGGAGTAGGTGGCCTGTGTTTTGAGGAGCAAGAAGTTTTCGTTGTAGTGTATGCAGTCATTGGATGGGGTGTATATTTTGTAGGACAATGGTGAGGAATCTGATATTGTCTTTAGCAGTGGAAGTTGGGTAAAATGAATTATTGGTATGGATACTGTTAATTCATGTTTGACAGTTGGGGGTTTAGCATTGCAGTTAGTGGAGTAGATAAAGTGGCGATTATTATTATATATATTATTATATATCGCAGGTGTTGCAAGTGGGAGGGGAAGTGGGAGTCTTCACAGTGAGAACACGTGGGAGGATTCTTACAGTCGGGAGGGACGTGGTCATTATAAACAAGGAATTTTTGTCAATGGCAGGACTGAGGGGGGGATTTTGAGGGTTCGACTTTATGCCAGCAGTTGTAAATCAGGGCTCCCTCTGTGAGAAGGTGATCGATGGAGGCAGCAGACTCCATGAAGACTCGCAAGATGTCAGTGGGACACAAGTCATTGTAGATGTGACGTGCTGTATGGATGTCTATAGCAGGATTGGAAACGTCTCCTCTTTAATGATTTCAGCGCCTATCTTTTATATCAGGGCAGTGACGGTGGGGAGATGACGAGGAGGCTAGGGCTGTTTGGATGTGGAAATGGTGCTGAAGGAAGTGAGGGAGGTATGAGGGCCAAAGGTAGTACATGGGATTTTGAGGAGGCCAAAGTGGAAGTAGGGATTTGCGGACTTGATGAGTACAGAGCCTTTGTGGAGGACGATTTGAGTTATGGTAATGTGAAGAATGTATTTTCATATTTTTAGAGTGAGGGATTTGGCGTTTAGGAACTTGGGATCAGGGCTGGAGAGAAGGAAAGTGTAAACAACCAGGTGGGACATTGAAGGGGGGGGGGGGGTGTTCTTGTGTTTTTTTTTTGTTTTAATTTTTTTGGGTGTTTCTGGGAGTTGAGGGATTGAGGAGGTGAGAAGTGGCATGGAGCCAGTCCTTGCAGTAGGGTCGAGTCACATATTGGTGATAAATTGGTTTCAGGCATTGCGACGGTAACTAGGCGAGTTGTTATTTTGGCGGGACCTGCAGGGGAGGGGGTTGGTACAGGAAAAGTTGGAAGTGGGGGGGGGGGGCAGGAAAGGATGTGGTAGGAGCGTGGTGAGGGCAGGGTAGGCAAAAGAAGCGACTGCGGCTGGAGACGATACTGTTGTAGGGGCGAGTGGACACAAGGTAGTGGGCCAGAGGAAGTGCTCCGAGTAGTGATAGTTGGAGCAGAGGAGCGGGTGGTGTAAATGACAGAGCTGGCTGGAGTGTCTATTGTTGGTCAAAGGAAGAAGGGAAACAGAAGGTCGACGACAACTAGCGGCGGCGGAGCGCCGCCGGGATGGCGGGCAATGGCAGCTACGTCCGGTGTGATATGATGACAGCAGATGGTGATGGCGGCGGTGATGAAAGTGACGGCGGCGGTGATGAAAGTGACGGCGGCGGTGACGAAGGAAGCGGAGAGGCGGAGGAAGCGGCGGTGGCAATGGTTGTCACGATGCTGTGACAGTTGAACAAGTCGGCGACAGCGACAAGAAAATAACGATGACACAGAAGACAGCCTCCACGACACAAGCAAACTTCGTAGGAGAACACACGAACTCAAACCATAGGGCGTGGCCCCTACCAGTCTATGCGTAACGAAAGTAACAGAAAACGAAACTAGAGGCACAAACTTCCAGACGGCTGGTGCTGATGTTTCTTGAGTGATTTCCCTGTAGAAGATCAAAACCAATTCTTCCCAAGTTCGCCGTCTCAAAATACCGTTTTCATACTAATCCGAAACTTTTTTTGCAAAATGCTGACTTTTTTCCTACTTCGTCAATTAGGAGCTCGATATTAATATTCCTGCCTTAGGTTTCACTCATTTTTCGCAACATCCAAGAGACAAATATAATGGAATCACACGCAGTACGTATGGTCACGACAGAAACACACAGGCAACTCAGCAACACAGGCGCTATCCTTCATTCTAACCGCACGTCTGCGTTGGTTTCCCTGCGCCTAGAAACTTTTCGCGCAAAAGCTGCGTTAACGCGCGTTAACGTCGCTCATCTGATTGTTTTTAAGATGAATGTTAGATATCAAAACGCGCCATTAGAAAAGGCACTTCAGAAATCAGTCATGTGAACATGGCCTTATCGTGATAGGTAATTTATAGCTCACAATAATCTGTCTGCAGTCCTAGCCTGCCGTCTTTGTTAAATCTGCATGGCTTCAGCGTTTTATGCGACAGCAACCATGGCCTAGTATTTTTAGCTTTAAAATATTCTAGATCAATTGAAGCTCTACTGTGGTGGTCCCTACTAAAAGCCAATTTGTAGGCTTACCCTCTGATGTTGGTCACATTATCCCACGAAAAGGACATTGACGAGATACAGCAAGAATCACCGAATTTGATAACACACGCAGCGCATAGTTAGATACCTCACACTTCCGGATCTTCTGTATACCACGGTGATCTTAAAACGTAGTTTACTCGGCTTCAGTAACAATGATATTTAGTTAAAACGTTTTTAATAACAATATGAATCTTCTGTCACCGATGTAAGGCGCTTGCCTTCACAGTGGGGGAAATGCATACTGACAAACAATCCTTAACTCTGTTCTGAATGACACGTCCCTTCACTATGAACAGGGAAGACTACCACAGCAAGAGGTCTTTAGTTATAAGATCGTTAGAACGTGATGGTCCCAACATTTATGTACGTGTGGTACTGCGCAGTAGCTACTCCTCATGTAAATCAAATACCAGAACTGGGTGGAATTCTCAGTCTTTCCACCAATTGCTGCTCAGATACTGGCACTGTCATAGGGAGAGCACGTGGCACATACAAGTACGCACTTTTCATTCATACGCTCTTTCTTGTCAGTGAGCCAAAACAATAAAAACAACAATAACAATAATAATCAGTACATCATCATTATATAAAGTGTATTAATGTTGACATGAGTTGTTTTGTTATCAGGTAGAACAGTTATTCGTTCTACATGTAAATGAATTAACAGTGCAGTTTTTATACTGTTCTGCAAAATTCTACAACTTATCACACTGTCTGTTAACTACATTATGTCTCAAGAGACTAAATGCCTACAAGTAATCTTTTCATTTGTTTAATTAACGTCTTATCAGAAAACTCCGTCAAATGTTTGAACTATGATGTACTCTATATTCTGTTGTTGCTTGTTATGATGTAGTGACGTTGATCTAATTTGCTAGGTTTCATAAGAAATCTCTTAGTACACAATCTATTGCAATTTCCTACTGTTACAAAATATTTCGTTTCCTGTTTGGATCAAAACAAAAATGATCTCCGTTATTAAACTTGGCCGGCCGGTGTAGCCGATCGGTTCTAGGCGCTCCAATCTGGAACCGCGCGACCGCTACGGTCGCAGGTTCGAATCCTGCCTCGGGCATGGATGTGTGTGATGTCCTTAGGTTTATTTAGTTCTAAGTTCTAGGGGACTGATGACCTAAGATGTTAAGTCCCACAGTGCTCACAGCCATTTGAACCATTTTATTAAACTTGAAAAATCTTCGTACAGGTCTTTATTTATTCCGATGCAGTTCCGTTGTCGTCATTGCCCTTTCAAGAGATATACTGGAGCTACGTCTGCGTCTGTGTTGGGAGCAAAGAGATATTCTATCTCTTTGGCTTGGAGTCAGCTCTCTGATGCTACACTGACCTCCGCGTCTTGTGCGGTGCCATGAAAGATGACGATCGACAACAATGGCGAATTTCTTACGCCCACACACACCAGCACAGTCACAGTACCCAAATTAGAGTAGAACTATTTGCACAATACTTCAGATACAATACTAACAAAGCTTACATAAAATAGACTGACTGGCCAAAAAAAAAAAAAAAAAAAAAGTGAGGCATTCAAAAGGTACGGCCGGATGTCAGTGTAGCTTCGTACACGTACAAAGCATCAGCGGGTATGTAGATGATTAGAGCCGCAGCTCTTTGTAATAGGTCACCAGAGTGCTTTAATGTTCTACAGCTACATGTTTACTCTGCAATTCACACTTAGGTGCCTGGGAGAGGATTCATCGAACAACTGTCGGACAATTTCTCTGCCACTCTATTCTCCAGAGCGCGAGGGAAAACTGAACTCGTAAAGCTTTCCTTGAGAGGTCTAATCTCTGTTATTTTATTACGATGATAAACTATCCCTATTTATAGGAGCTAATAAAATACGTTCGTATTCAGAGGAAAGACTTGGCGATTGAAATTTTGTGAAAACATCTCGCAGCAACGAAAAACGCTTTTGTTTCAATGATTGCCACATCAGCTCGCTTATCGTATCTGAGACACACTCTCCTCGTATTTGGCGATGATACAAAACAAGCTGCCCTTCTTTGAACGTTTTCGATGTCCTCTGTCAATCCTATCCTGTACGGATCCCGTACCTAACGAAATACTCCACGAAGGGCGGACCACCGTAGTGTAGGCAGTTTCGTTAATAAACCTGTTGTTTCGGCTAAGTGTTCCGCCAGAAAAATGGAGTCTTTGGTTTACCTTTCCCACAAAATTTTCTACGTCATTTTTCCAGTATGAGTTTTTTTGTGGTTTGGTGTTAAGGTATTTACTTGAACTGAGATTTTAGATTTACGTTATCTATCAGATAACCGAAATTTAACGGGTTGCTCTTAATACTCCTGGGATGACTTCACACTTGTCATTATTTAGAGAAATTCCCACTTTTCGCACCATACAGATACTTATCTAAATCGTTTTGCAATTCGTTTTGACCTTCTGACGGTTTTGCTAGGCGGTATAAGACAACGTCTTCTGCAAACAATCCAAGAGGGCTGCTCAGAGCTAAAACGTTTATATAGATTCTTCTTTAGTGTTGTTACCAAACCTTGTAGGGTATATGTGTGGCGTGAAGAGCTTCAGATGTTGAATAACGACTTAGGACATGATTATACCGCGTAATTGTGTGACACGGCGTTATCAATATCTGACCCAGTTTGAAAGTGGGCTGCCGGCCGCGGTGGTCTCGCGGTTCTAGGCGCGCAGTCTGGAACCGTGCGACTGCTACGGTCGCAGGTTCGAATCCTGCCTCGGGCATGGATGTGTGTGATGTCCTTAGGTTAGTTAGGTTTAAGTAGTTCTAAGTTCTAGGGGACTTATGACCACAGCAGTTGAGTCCCATAGTGCTCAGAGCCATTTTTGAAAGTGGGCTCTTTGGGGGGCTCCCTTTGGGCGGCTAGTACAGTCGTACAAAATCCAGATTTGTAGTACGGCATTCGAATGTGACATGGACCGATGTTGCACTGCATGAGAATGTGAGGACACGCATACGCGTCGACAATGCAGCAGCTGGGCTACGAAATTGTCGTCCCATGCGCTGTCTGCCGTTAACACGAGGAAACTTACAAATATAAATAATGAACGAGTAACCAAAACAGTTTTTTTACGAGTGTTCAATGTGAGTACCACCCGTCGCACAGCACCTTGATCAGTCTGTGTGGAGTAAATGTTGTAACAAGTGCTTTAGTCCTGTTTCTTAAGTCGAGTAGATCATCTGGTAATGGAGGCACATACGTATGGTTCATTACGAAATTCCATAGCAAAAATTACATTGCGTCAGATAGAGTGAACGTGGAGTCCAAGCAAAACAAGCTCTGCCATCTGGCCCCTTGAGGCCAATCCTGCAGTCAGATACAACTTTGTTTAACCAGACTGCCGTTCTGCCAGTATAAACTTTCCACCGGTAGATAGCAAACAATTAAATAAATACATAAATAAAATGAAATCAGTTTAGCGGAATCTCCTTGCCACTGTGTCACCTAATGGGGATGCACACATTATATGTGTTAACTGTTGTGGGTTGGCAGGAGAGCCAACACCTTATTATTAGAGGAAGGTGGCGCTCGGTCTGCAATCACTGATAGTGGCGACACGCGGGTCCGACGTATACTAACGGACCGCGGCCGATTTAAGGTTACCACCTAGCAAGTGTGTTGTCTGGCAGGGACACCACATTCCTCCCCCGCAAATCGGCGCACGGTTGTGACATAAGGCTTCCGCCCGCCTTGGGGAGGACCCCATGTTGACGTATGCGACGAGGTGGGGAGCATAACAACAGGCGAGGCAGTGCCACCCGCACCCTGCCATTCGGACCGCGGAGAGCTAGGAAACGCCTGAAAACCTGCTCCAGGGCGCACGCCAACATGCGGTGTATGCGCCCGTAGAGAGACAGGAGGGGCCGAAGGGTCGACCTCCATCGGGCCGGGGCACCCGACGGGCGAAGACGACATATGGACCGGAGCGGGCAAGAGTTCCATGTCGGAGGACAACTGGTCACGGGAAGCGATCGGCGGCGCGTGACCCAGGGAGGCGCCCGGCGGTTGCAGCGAAGCATCCACTGCGGGCGTCGCCGGCGGGAGAACAGGCGGCGGCGCCGCGTCGCCATGGGGCAAAATGGAAGGCAGCGTCGGTAACACCTGGGGCTGAGGCGAGCCAGTAGATGGCTCCCCAGGGCGCTGACCGGACGGCACCATCGCTGAAAGCAGACGGGGAGCGGCAGATCCCATGCGACGACAGAGGCGCAGCTAATTGAGATGCCGACGCACCTCACCAGAGGCCCCCAAAACCAGATAAATAGCGCAGCCGGGGCAGCGAAGAATGCGCCCTTCGAGCCAACGCCGTGAACCTCGATAGTTGCGGTGGTAGACAACGTCGCCTGGGGCAAAAGCAGGTGTCTGCCACTGCACAGGAACCTGATGCGGCGGATGTAGCAAAGACATCAAGGTTCGATGAGGGCGACCGTGGAGCAACTCAGCTGGCGAGCGACCATCTCGGGGCTGAGAGCGGTATGAGGACAAAAAGTGCAATAACGCGTCGTCCCGAGAATGCGACTCTTTCAACTTCAACATCTGTGACTTGAAAGTCCTGACCAAACGTTCAGCGGCACCGTTGGACTGTGGCGAAAACGGCGCGGACGTCAGATGTTGAATACCATTGGCCTTGCAGAATGACTGAAATTCTGCGGACATGAATTGTGGGCTATTGTCGGAAACAATAGTCTGTGGAAGACCTTCAATGCAAAAGATAGAGGATAACGCTTGGATGGTGGCAGATGACGTCGTGGAAGACATTCGGACAACAAAAGGAAAATTACTGAATGAATCTACCACAACCGACCATCGAGCATTCCAGAATGGACCAGCAAAATCGATGTGTAAGCGTTTCCAAGGGGAAGTGGCTTTTGGCCATGCAAAGAATTTCCGCGGTGGTGCTGATTGTTGTTCGGCACACACCATGCAAGAAGAGCACATTTTCGTAATCGCGGCATCGATTCCGAACCAAGTACAGTGCTGACGAGCAAGCTGTTTCGTTCTCACTATACCCCAATGTCCTTGGTGGAGAAGCTGTAAGACAGAGGACTGTAACGAACGTGGTACCACGACCCTAGACTGATCATTATCTGAACGCAACAGCAAAACACCACGTCCTACAAAAAGTCTCCAGGTGAGCAAAAAATCGGCGAACCAACGGATCCCCGATCCGTGACTTTGACAAGGGCCATTGGGTAGCAACGAAACGCAGAACGGTAGCAAGGACAGGGTCGGCAGCTGTGGCTGTAGCTTCACGACGAAAATCAATCGGAAACGATTCGACCACGTCATCGGTTTCCGAATCAATGAACATGCAAGCAAGTTCGGAGGAATCGAATGCTCTGTCCTCAGCAACAGGCAAATGGGACAACGCATCGGCGTTTCCGTGCTTAGCAGTGGACCGATACAAGATATCGTAGTGGTACTGCGAGAGGAAAATAGACCAGCGAATGAATTTCTGCACTGTACGTGGAGGTACAGGCTTGGTCGGATGAAAAAGCGATGTCAAAGGTTTGTGGTCTGTGATGATGGTAAAGTGACGACCATACAAGAAATCATGAAACTTTGTAACACCAAATACGAGAGCCAATGCTTCTTTCTCGATCTGTGAATAATGTCTTTGCGCAGACGAGAGCAATTTGGACGCAAAGGCAATAGGGCGGTCGTGCGATCCATCTTTGTGCACAAGCACAGCACCGATCCCGAAATCCGATGCATCCACCATCAACAAAAGGGGCTTCCGGGGATTGAATGGCGTAAGGCAAGTATTGGAAAGCAACGCCGATTTCAACTGGCGAAAGGCGCGTTCGCATTCCGTCGTCCAGACGAACGGAACACCTTTACGGCATAAGCGATGAAGCGGAGCTGAATTGGAAGAGGCATGTGGCATATATTTGTTATAGTAATTTATTTTTCCCAGCACACTCTGTAGCTGCTGCAAATTCTGCGGCGAAGGCAAGTCTTGTATGGCACGGAGGTGCTCTGGATTGGGATGTATGCCTTGGGCATTGAGTACATGTCCCAGATAGGGTAAGTCACGAGCAAAAAACACACATTTGTCCTTCCGCAAGCGAAGACCATTTTGTCGCAAGACCTGAAAGAATGTCCTGAGATTGGCTAAATGTTCTTCTTCCGTCTGTCCGGAGATCACAATATCGTCCAGATAGTTTGCTGCTGTAGGGACCGACGCACAAACAGTTTATAGATATTGCTGAAACAATGCAGGGGCGGATGCACACCCGAATGGCAGTCGTTTGAATCGATACAAACCAAGATGCGTATTAACCACCAAAACGCGCTGGGAGTCTTCGTCCACCGGTATTTGCAAGTACGCATTTGCTAGGTCCAACTTCGAAAAATATTTACCCGGGCACATTTTGTCAAAAAGATCTTCTGGGCGGGGCAAAGGAAAAGTTGCAGTCACTAGTTGTGGATTCACTGTTGCCTTGAAGTCCACACAAAGTCTCAATTTTCCCGAAGGTTTTGGCAAAATTACTAAGGGTGATGCCCAGAGAGAAGCCTGCACACGTTCAATTACACCTTGTGATTCCAAATCGTGTAATATGTTTGCGACCTCATCACGCAGTGCGTGGGGAACATTGCGCACTTTGAAAAACTTTGGTTGCGCGTTTACTTTCAGTTCCAAATGTGCTTTATAGTTCTTAGCGCAGCCGAGGCCCGGTGCCAAAATATCTGCAAATTCACATAGACGAGAAACACTGTCTGAAGGCACAGTCTGGTTCACTGATTGTACCTGATTTACTATAGACAAGTTAAACAACTGAAATAAATCGAAACCAAACAAGTTCACTGCAGCAGAAGAACGAACGACGTAAAATGACACAAGTTTTGTTTGTCCCTTGTATGTTGCAAGAAGGCTGCACTGTCCTAACACAGGGATCTAGTGAGCTAAATAGCTAGTTAACTTCACAGTCGTGGCACGCAACAGAGGGGTGCCCAGCAGTTTGTAAGTGTCTTGATTGATCAGTGAAACTGCAGCCCCGGTATCGAGCTGGAATGGTATCACTTTGCCATTAATGTCCAAGTCCACAAAACGTTTATTGTCCTGCTGACGACAAGAGCGACTGTCAAGTGCAACGTGAACTGACACTGGTACAAAATCACTTGCGACTTGACGGGAGTTCCGGCGATGTCGACGCAGACTATTTGTGGGACGAACACAGTCACTGTTAGATAGAGTGGCACTGGGCGGAGTGGCACTGACTATATGAATTTCCATGCACGAAGTGTCATGAGCCTGAGTATCCTTGGTTCGATTCCGATTCCGATTCCGGCGCAAATCAAATGGAATGGTTTTGAGCTTCCGATCTGAGTTTTTTCTGGCAAACACTTTGAACATGCCCTTTTTTAGTACAGTAAAAGCAAATAGCTTGGCGCTACGGGCAATTCTCATGCGAATGTCTATTAGCACACCACGGGCATGATTTTAGCACTGCATTTGCTTGCCGGCGCGGTACACGTGGCTCAGAGCCTGGTGGCAGCAGCGCGGCCGGGCGCGAGGACTGTTTACTGTTCTGTGCAGCTCGCCCGGCAGGCCGGTTAACCTGACACACGGGTGGCGAAGTTTCAAATGATTCCTGAGCAAAGTCAAGTGTGTCCTGCCAATCCAATATGTCCATCACTTGTTAAAGGGAGGGATTGACTAGTTTCAAAATCTGTTCCCGTATACGAACATCAGAAACGTTCTGTTCAATTGCATCACGTACCATAGTATCTGAATAAGGGAGTTCACACTGACACTCAAAAGCACAATCCCTAGTAAGACCTTGCAAGGTTTCAACCCACTCCTGATTAGTCTGACCTGCCGTACGTTTTGTACGAAAGAAGGTATACCATTTCGCAACTACATTGACTGATTCTTTGAAATATGCATCTAATGCAGACAAAATTTCTTCGTAGGACAGAGTTGCTACGTCGCGTCGGGGAAATAATTTGACTATCACACGGTACGTGTGCACTCCTACGGAGGACAATAAAAAAGGCTGCCGCTCGTTACCTTGAATTATGTAGGCGGCGAGATGGAATCCAAATTGGCGTGACCACTCTGTCCAGCTTTCCAGTGCAGCATCAAAAGGACGAAAAGTTGGTGCAACTGCGTGTTGTGGCTGCGTTAGCGGTGGAGCGGCGGCTGCCGCATCGTTTTGCATTGCACGTTGACCCTGGACGAGCTGTCCAAGGGCATCCAGCAAGGCCTGCATCTGCTGATTCTGTAAGCGATAAAATTCGGACAGTACATCTGGAGATGGTGGCGAAGCCATTACACATGTAAATCAGGGCAGTATAGTTACGAACGCGGTGTTGTCTCATCGCCAATGTTGTGGGTTGGCAGGAGAGCCAACACCTTATTATTAGAGGAAGCCGAAAGGCACGCGTTTTAGCTCACGCAGGCTGGCGTGAGGTCTGGAACAGGACAAGGAAATTAGACTTTAGAAAAAAACGGACGTAGCTGGTGGAATAATTAACTTTAATCCGTAAATGGTGA
Organism: Schistocerca nitens; assembly: GCF_023898315.1. Lineage (NCBI taxonomy): Eukaryota > Metazoa > Arthropoda > Insecta > Orthoptera > Acrididae > Schistocerca > Schistocerca nitens. The sequence continues at coordinate 347,180,554 of NC_064618.1, read as the reverse complement.
ACGTCGCTCTTGACGGTACATTATTCATAATATCAATAGTAACTGATAATGGCGCCTTGCTAGGTCGTAGCAAATGACGTAGCTGAAGGCTATGCTAACTATCGTCTCGGCAAATGAGAGCGTATTTTGTCAGTGAACCATCGCTAGCAAACTCGGTTATACAACTGGGGCGAGTGCTAGGAAGTCTCTCTAGACCTGCCGTGTGGCGGCGCTCGGTCTGCAACCACTGATAGTGGCGACACGTGGGTCCGACGTATACTAACGGACCGCGGCCGATTTAAGGCTGCCACCTAGCAAGTGTGGTGTCTGGCGGCGACACCACATTAACATCTCCACTTAGGTGCAACGTCGACTCATCATTGAAGATGATACGATCCAGAAAATCTTCATCGGCTTACAGCAATACTTCGTTTGCAAAATTGCAAATAAACCGCAGCCAATAGGCTTTTGAGCTTGTAAAACTCGCATATGATAAGGACGTAGTTGTAAGCATCTCTCTTCACACAGACTAGCCTTCAGAACTGGGTTCTTGGGGCCACGCGTGGATGACTCTCAGTCGTTAACAACGTTTCGCAAGCAGTAACCCGAAAATGTAGAATAAATTTCACATCTATGGTCACAAACTTGTGGTCCTCAGACTACCGGTTTCGGTCAGCAATGATAATCTTCAGATCTGCAGCAAAGTATGGGGAAAACACAAATGCAACTAGTGGATTGTCCTCAACTTAAAACAATAAAATAGGCCACGATGGAACGTATTACTGAGATACATGTGAAAATTGTGCCTTTTAAATATGACGAGGCATACCTGTTTTATAAAAAACATGTCCTACAATATTGGAACCATAGTGGCTTCGTCAAATGCGTAAGCACCATCACACGTATGTAAATTACAGTATGTACAAGAGTCATTTCGTCAGCAGCACTACTGTTCAAAACAAACTGCCGAACAGAAGCCACAAAATATTTATGCCGTTAGCCTGCCAGTGGCGCTACTGGAGGCGTACACATATTCTTCAGTGATAGCTGTACGATGAAAAAAATAAATAGAGGGATACAATCAGTAAAGTCTGTGGTTGCCTTATGACGTATGAAACGCATTGCAGTAATAAAATGGAATTAAAACAAGACAAAAGTAATTCTGATATGCTGTAGTGGCGATATTTTGGATAATAACCTACGCAATAAACAGCTTTCAGAATATACAGAATAATATAAAAATTACAAAACAAATAGCTAAGAACGTTCTTCACTCACACTTGGTCGTCTCAAACTGTGCACTTTGCAAAGACAGACGGTATCTTTAGACTGATGATGCCGTTGTTATTATAACGTAGAAGATTACAATGGAACTTAATGATGAATGCACGTTGCACTGTAACAGCATACTCAGTCCTCGAAAACTGCAAATCACAAAAAGCTTTCTAACGGAATGCAAAGGAAGCCGCACATTCCTATGTGGCGTAGATGTACAAACAAACCTTAGCCGCTCTTCCAGTTGACGTATTATTTATATTTTTTCAAATCAAAATTCCGCACTGGCTGTACGTATGATTTTTATTAAATCTGCGACCGATTTCACACCACTTATCGGTGCATCGTCAGGCAATATACTCATTTTATAACATAGTAACGTTGAACATTGCCCTGTAGCCACTCCCCACCATTCACGTCCAATATACCGTCATCTGGTGAAAGGGGTAGTTAGTTAAAATTTAAAAATCTAGTGATGAGTCAGGCCGTGTCCGCTGCAGCGAGGCTCCTCTCAACTTGCACGGTCATTGCCGCTCCCATCATTTAATTTAAAAAAAATATTTAATTTTACCTACCGCTTTCACTAGATGACGGTGTATAGGATTGGTCCTGAATGGTGGGGAGTGGCTACAGGGGCAATGTTCAACGTTACAATGACATAAATAGCGTATATTGCCTGAAGATGCACCGATAAGTGGTGCGAAACCGGTCGCAAATTTAATAAAAATCATTCATACAGCCACTGCGGAATTTTCCTTTGAAAAAATGTCGAAGTTTGGCTGTGGTTGCCCGCCCTACAAAACAACGTATTGTTTATAATTGTAAGTTAAGTGTTATAAATGCTACGAAGCCTTAAAGCCCCGACAGTCGTTTTGCAACACACAGTATTTAACACAATAAGACATTTGTAAACTAATCAGGGTTGAAGCTGTTTTATACATGAGACTTCGATTCTTGAAAGAATGGTGGGTTTACTGGTAAAATGCTTAATACAGTAAAATGAAAACAATAAAGTCCTCCTTATGAAAATAACATATTAATAAAACACAGAGTTCACGAAAACATTTTCTCCCTCATAATGTCAAGAAATATAAGGTCACCAGGAACAGACGAAGACCATTAAAATGACAAATGAGGCATACCTTCACAAATAATATGTTTTATACTCGCACAAATGACTATGAACAAAAGGATATTATTTAGCCAAATAACGAAATTGGAACTATTGATTAAAAAATTTAAGGCTGACATTTCACTTAAGTAATGCATAAGCGTAATCTTTGAAAGATTTTATAATTTTTTCCGTTACACTTTCGAATATTCGGACTGAAAAGTTTACAAAGAGTTTAATTCAATGTCAGATCTTCACAGCAAAGGATGAATGCCATCTGCCGAAGACTTGCAGAAATCTATTTTCCTAAAAACGTTTATTGACCCTAGCATAAGACCGCATAAAGTGACCGTATCTTCGAAAATCTTTGGTGCCGCCTCATATTTCTTATTAACCGAAAAATAATTGAAACCTTTATAGAATTAAACGAAAAGTTAAATCCACCGTCAACAAAGAATCGATTATATGTAGAAATTTGATAAGAAAAGATACGGATTGTGATGTTACAAAATAAAAGTGATGTTGTTATTCAATGGAAAGTTGGAAATTGAGATTTAGCTTACTGTTTTATCAATCACAATTGGCGTAAGAATCACGGATTGGCCATTGTCATAAAATATTGCATTATGAAATGTGATTAGTTTTTACTTGCAGTTTCGCGTGGCTTGAGGCAGTCACAACTAGCGTGCTATTGATTAAGAAATCGCATTATCGTCTTTCTAATTACTTCATGATCGTAGATACGATCATACCCGGTTGTGAAGTTATTGTTATGACAAAACAATTTCTTAAGGGACCAGAAAGTTCTTAAGGGCGCAAAAACAACTGTAACATCACACAAAAGGGAAATTCAATATTAAAGCTGATGCAAGAAGACGATAAAACAGTTTTCTCTTTATCAATGTAACACGCACATTGGACTGCTGATCTCCGTGTCTGTAATCTTAGCAAAAAGGTATAATTAAAATGAAAATAATACTGAGGAGATGATAGGAATGAGCACTGCTAAATGATTCAGTATTCCCAGAACAAATATTTATTATAAACTAAAACATATATCGTACCTTAAGCTTAGTACTACAATGACGGTAGATTTTTATGTCCGTATCATGTCCATTGAGCGCTCTTTTATATGGCCATTGTCTTCTTTGAGTCGCTCGTGCGTCGTCACGATAAGTTATAACAGTTCTTTACACTTCACTCAAACTTAGACATAACACGTTTTTATACATTTAGTAAAAAATTAGATCAGACTGCCACAAATCTGCGTCCGTCTTACTTGAGAAAAACAGTACAAGTCTTTTTAGCGATCAAGGCTTCATTTGTTCTCCAGCGAACAAAATAGTGAAGGATCGCATATCTATCCGTATTTTTCTGTTTATATTGCCGCCCAAAGACGACGAATTACATTATTTAGAAAATTCCACCGTCGCCATGCGACGCCTCATTATACATTAATCATTATTTACAAACAAGTACCCGCCTTTGGCTGAAAGTATTAACTACTCGTATTTGCTGTCTTAATAAAGTCAAAAATAGCGAATATCACATTGCCTCCCATGAGGAGAGAGGGAATGCCGAAGGATTACCTCGATCCTCATGTCCTCATGAGATATTCGTGGTTTTTGGTGTGACATTTACATAATGTTACTGGCGTACTATGTTCATAAATTGAAATTACATTTATAAACATATATCAGATATTTATCATTTTTTCTAAATAAAGTTTTTCATTCTTTGTTCATCAGTCACTTCATTCCATAATAACAAGATTAACATTTATGTGCATATTTAAGTTTGGTTCATATTTGCTTATAACAATAAGTGAACGTTCATTTCGCTCTTCAGGGTATAGAATTCAGAAATTACTTTCTCTTGAGCTTAACAAATAATACATGAGTACAGTGAGTGCTTATTTTCACTAAACTAGAGTGGACAATGTTCGAGCATCTGTTGACTCATTGTGGTTCAATTACAGTTTAATAGCATAGCACTACACTTCGTGATGCTTTCACTTTCTGTGTTAGCTGTCTACGGCGTTCATCATGCAGTACATCTGTCCTTTCCACTGTGGTGCCAGGAATTCAAGTGGCTTCCCGGGTTTTTATTTACAATATGAAACAGAAGAAGTGGAAAATTATTAGTATAACTTACAACTTATTGGATACATTTGTTAAGGATCGGGACTGGTCTGGAGTTTAGGGTCTTCCTATAGTGCACATTCATTTTCTTTGTCCATCAAGAGGCAGGATTATAAATCATTTTAGCAGTGTTCAGGAGTGCCGGTATAAATGGCTTTAAGGTCTGAGTAATCTAACAATCTATTGGATGAAAAAATAAGAGAATATAGTACTGATCGGAAAATCATGTGAAGCCACCTGGTGTAGTCGATGAAAGGCAAAGCGTGCGGTACAGGGACTCTAAACCGCCGGGAGGTACGCATAAGAACGGCCAAAGACGTAGAGAATAATGCCCGCAACAGTAAACGACGGCGAAGATTATGACAGTGCTGTAGAAGTATTGAGATAATTAACAATTTTGGGTATCGTATGGAGGTCACAGTATCGGCGTAACTACTGAATAAGAAAATTGTCGATCAGCTTCTGTTTTAACGAAGTGGTGAACACAGTGAAATAATGTGGCGTGATCAATGGTAATATTACATAATAGTTAGTGCCGAAAAACAAATAGGAAATAAGTTATAACTCCAAAAATATTAGATGCCTTATTTCATTTAATCATTTACCTTCGAATCAAAGTAACGAAAATATCTGACTTGATCTGTCACTTCCGCAGCTCGTGGTCGTGTGGTAGCGTTCTGGCTTCCCGCGCCCGGGTTCCCGGGTTCGATTCCCTGCGGGGTCAGGGATTTTCTCTGCCTCGTGATGACTGGGTGTTGTGTGATGTCCTTAGGTTAGTTAGGTTTAAGTAGTTCTTAGTTCTAGGGGACTGATGACCACAGATGTTAAGTCCCATAGTGCTCAGAGCCATCTGAACCATTTTTTTGACCTGTCACGGTTCGCGCGGCTGCCCCCGTCGAAGGTTCGAGTCCTCCCTCGGACATGGGTATGTGCGTGTTGTCATTAGCATATATTACTTGAAGTTAGATTAAGTAGTGTGTAAGCCTAGGGACCGATGACCTCAGCAATTTCGTCCCTTGGTCGTTGCCACAAATTTCCAAATTTTCAAGAAAATATCAACGCTCTCAGGGGGACCCTACCAGCATCTTGAAGGTAACACAGAGTAGATTGTGCTCAATTATAGCAGAATATTTCTTCAAAGTAGAAGATACATCAGACCATTTCTTCAAGAAATTCAGTGATCAAGAATAAAGTTTGCATGTCGTAGAGTCTCTCACTAACATTTCCTTACATTCAAGTTGTAATCATATGAACAGATCAACAAACAGGTGCGTCACTTAACATTTGAAAATTAACACTTAAAAGTTCAAAAACACTAAAGTCATAAGGGCAGTTACGGTATTACCATTCTGCCGTTTATGTAAAGGTGAAGGGGGGAAAAGGAAACGAAAGGGAAGAAACTAATGATATCAATTGCACTGGGAATTTATATGGAATTTGCAGCGATGACTGGAAATGTGTACCGGACCGGGACTCGAACTCAAGATCTCTTGCTTACTAGGCAGTTGTGTTAAGCGGTGGGCCAGCCAGACACTACGTTTATCGCAAATGCGCCGGCTATCTCGTCACGCTCCTCGATTCACTCACACTCCTACCTAGACCTCCATGCTCGCTAATTTTAGAGTCCCGTCGGAGGCCGAATGTAGATGTACATCCGCACTGAATGTTGTGGATATATTTCTGATCGAGGCGAATCAGTTACACATGAATGAAATGGTATCTGTTCTTTCGGACTCGTCTCAAAGAACAGAGACCAAGCATTCTTTTATAATTCTGCTGTTTTATGTCGAACTTCATTTGTATTCCATAGCACCCATGATGCGGAAACACGCACGGGAGGAGACAGCTTCCACACCGGAGCTCTGTATGTGACCGATTTCAAAAGATGACTGTTTCTGGCAAAAAGTTTCTCACAGTCATCAAGTACAACTTGTCACACGACAAATATACAAGCAATGCCGAAAAAGTGTTTTGTGTGTTGCTTACATTAAAACGAGTTTTTTTAAAAAAGAAAATACTCCTTGAAGGGACATCCAAAGGAGTACAAACACCATGCAACGTCGCTGATCAGGTATGATTATTTCTAGAGTACAAAACAGTACCATTTACCCAGATTTGGCTGGTTGGCTGGTTGGTTGGTTGGTTGGTTGGTTGTTTTGGGGAAGGAGACCAGACAGCGAGGTCATCGGTCTCATCGGGTTAGAGAAGGACGGGGAAGGAAGTCGGCCGTGCCCTTTGAAAGGAACCATCCCAGCATTTGCCTGGAGCCATTTAGGGAAATCACGGAATACCTAAATCAGGATGGCCGGACGCGGGATTGAACCGTCGTCCTCCCGAATGCGAGTCCAGTGTCTAACCCAGATTTCCCAGGATTGTTTTTATACAGGGTGAAAAGTATTTAAACCGACAAACTCTGGAAGGTTGTAGGGGACATCAAACCAAATTTTTTTCCCTAATGTCTTTTTTTCCTATGAGGAGTATTTAAACCAGTAGAGGAAGATTTCTCTGGCGGTAAATTAATCAAACCAACAAACACTTTTCCATTTTTATGACCAAGAGACAACACATTAACACAACCCAGTTTCAATTACAGTAGATTTTCAAAAATGCCTCCATTGACACGTAAACAAAGGTTACACCGTCGGATCGTGTTCTGTCTAACACGGGCAAAAACCCCAGGAGTATCCTGAATTGTTCCTGCTGCTGCTGCTGCTACTATCCAGGCAAACAGATCCTCTTCTGATGCAACAGGAGTTGCGTAAACAAGGTTGCGCATCTCTCCTCAAACAAAAAAGTGCAGAGGGAACATATCTGGGTATTGAGCAGTCCATGGTACAGGACCATCTCTGCCAATCCGCGTTTCTGGGAACCGTCGGTCCAGAAATCGACGCACACGATGACTGAAATGTGCCGGCGCCCCGTCATGTTGGAACCACATATGTTGTCTTGTAGGGATCAGGACGTCTTCCAGCAATTCTGGCAATGCTCTGTCGAGAAAATTGAAATAGCGCCTGCCATTTAATGGCCTAGGTAGCAGATACGGCCCAATTAAACAGTCCCCAACAACACCGAACCACACATTAACGAAGAACCGCACTTGATGATTGCTAGTAACTGTGGCATGTGTGTTATCCTCACTCCAAACATGCGAATTGTGCATGTTGAAGACTCCATCACGCCCGAACGTTGTTTCATCGGTAAACAACACAGAAGATGGAAATGTAGGATGTATTTCACACTGTTCCAGGTAGCACTGCGTAAATTGTGCTCTGTGTGGATAATCAACTGGTTCCAGGTTGTGGACACGCTGTAAGTGAAATGGAAGTAACAATTGCTCACAAAGGACTGTTTTTACATTCGTCTGATTCGTCCCCATGTTACGTGCAATTGCGCGAGTGCTGATTGAAGGATCCCGCTCCACATGCTGTAAGACAGCTTCCTCAAATTGCAGCGTTCTTACCGTGCGACGGTGTCCCTGTCCAGGTAATCTGTTAAATGACCCGGTCTCACGCAGACGTTGGTACACAGCAGCAAAGGTCGTATGATGCGGGATACGGTGATTAGGATATTGTTGATAAACCCGCTGTGCAGCGCGTCTGTTGTGGTGCGCTACGTAGTACGCACCAACCATATCAGTGTACTCACTCCAGGTGTATCGCTCCATTAGTAAACAGAGACAGTGCACTACTACACTGGTGGACAGCAGTCGCCTACAACTGAAGAGCGTAATACGGCCGCCACCGGTTTAAATAATCCTCCTGGAAAAAATGACATCATGGAAAAATATTTGTTTTGATGTCCCCTACAACCTTCCCTAGTTTGTCAGTTAAAATACTTTTCACCCTGTATACACACAAATAAAATACACATAACAACTCAAAAAACGGTTGATTGAGACACTATGATTTAAATTACAGTTTCAGAATAGTTGATTTTTCACGCCAGTAGTGTCACAGACGATATCTGATTTAGTGCTGTTTCAAGTCTTAAAGTGGCTAGTGATTCTTTCTTTTTGCAGGAAAATCAATACACAGGCTGGTTACTGCGCTTAGAAATCAGGCTCTCCCCTCCAGAGTAAGCATAATTTTAATTCTCATAAGAGTCATAACCATCCATCCATCGTGATGTGTGAGAAGTTTTAACATACCTAAATAAAAATTATTAATGATTTTTATATTTGAGAAAATTATTTCATACTTCAGATCGTTAACCGCAGAAGACCATTATTTCTTACTTTATTTCTATTCTCAATTGAAACTAATTTTTTTCGTTGCTGATGGCAGCATTCGTTCAGTAAGTGAAAGAAAATCCAAGGGAATTCGTTACATATGCCATTACTTTGGTTTCAAGAGAGAGAAAAAAAACACTGTTAAATTTAGTCTAGATGGTATTTCCATAGAATGCGTATGAAACACACAATTTGCAGAAATGTGTAATGATTTTCAGTTGAAGTAGTATGAACACGCGGACACTATGTCATCAGCATGTTATGGACCTGGAGTTCTGTCATGAGTGTGTAATAGCCAGTGCCTCTAAGTTACGTATTATTCACATGTATCCTCATTTCTTAGTCAAGGAATTCTATTCCGGAGCGCAATTGCACAAAATATGAACACATTCGTCAAACTACAGAAAATGGGTATAAGAATAATAACCTGAAATGGTTATCAGGCTCATTGTAAAGATCTGTTCTACCCATTGGGAATTTTAAAAACATCGTGTGAGTAAATTTAAAAGTCAGCTATGCAGGTAAAATAATAACTGTAATCGTTCCATAAAACAACTTTGTCCACGACTACAGAACGAGATCTATATCGAATTTACATTTACCAAGAAAAAATGGAGATAACACTCAAAACAGCATTTTCTACCACGGAATTAATGTGTACTATAAATTCACCAAAAAGATTAAAGAGATTAACAAAACAGACTTAGTTGAAAGTGCATTTACCATTATAATCTGTCTTCATCCAAGAAACATCTCTCAGTTATGTAGCAATTTTTCAAGACAATACAGCACGAATCAATAGTTCAAAATTTGCCATACATGGAATGGGTATTTTGTTTAACTAGGATAGGATGCTTATGATGATAAGACTGGTTGTCGGCCGTGGCCTTGATTAAGGAATCAACACGGCATTTGTCTCAATGGAGGAAAACCAGGGAAAATCAAATCAGGAAAGCCGGACAGAGTAACTCCATCCCCCGTGTCTTAAAACATGCATTGTCCCATTCTTTAGTCCATATTAAATGTTCCTCAATTTACACAGGATTTCTTTCACGTAACTCGTAATAGAAAACACACATCTTCATCACTGAACACACTAAGGACACCGTTGGAGTCTCCTGAACAGTGAATATGCTGCTGTGCCCCTTGCAGCAACTCCAGTCCGTTCAGAAAGCAGATTCCACGTTCACTCATATTTAATCATGCTGCTCGGACCACTTGATGATGAGTGAGATGCTCAACGCAGGAGAATGAGAAGGCATTACTGTCATGCATTTTACACCTTCCAATAAAATTTTCTTGTGAGAGCACTGAACCGGGATCACGCATTGAAATGTGACAGCGTGTTGTTGTTATCCCATTTCATTACCACCCACTGCCGTGAGTCCACCACGTAATCTTTAAAAAATGGTTCAAATGGCTCTGAGCACTATGGGACTCAACTGCTGAAGTCATTAGTCCCCTAGAACTTAGAACTACTTAAACCTAACTAACCTAAGGACATCACAAACATACATGCCCGAGGCAGGATTCGAACCTGCGACCATAGCGGTCTTGCGGTTCCAGACTCCAGCGCCTTTAACCGCACGGCCACTTCGGCCGGCTACGTAATCTTTAACTGTTTAGTAAACATTGCTTACGAAAATTCTTGTAGCTGCCTTTTTAAACACTTGCGTTTTAGTAATCTTTTCATTTCCTTCGGCGATTTATTACACCATTTTATTCACTCATAGAACATTTCGTTTTCAGTTTTTGTTCGGTAAATGTAAGTCCCAACTGGCTCTTGTTCATTATGGACAAAACTATTTGTAAAGTATTTAGTAATGATAAATGCAACATATTTCTGATAAATTTATATCCCTTTTTGAACACTGTTGCCCAAAAAAATTACTAAATGTAACACCAAACAGTTTTCAAAGAAACCTTTGATTGCTAAAGGTATTAAGTGTCTTCAGAAAGAAAAAGCAAATGGTATGAGACAGCAAGTATTAGTGAAAACCCAAAAGTAATTTTACACAGTAAAAATTATTGTAATGTACTGAGAAAAGTTGTCAGAAAATCAAGAAATATGTACATTAGAAATGAATTTAACAGCTCGGGCAATCAAATCAATATGGAATGTTGTTAGAAGGGAAACAGGAAAATAACCACTGGGATAAGCAGTTTTGCTATTAAATAGTGTTACATTTTTATACTGTCACCCAGCATTCTCTTTAAACTGCCATATATCAAACAATGCTCAGTTGAAAAATCTGAAAATATACAACTTACCCACAGAACTGTGTAGTTTATTGTGGCACACACAGATGTTTACACTTCTTCATTTAAAAGGTTTATGAGTCACCAAATAAAAGCTTCTCTTAAAAATATAAGTTTGATTTTTTTCCATATATCTGATATACTTAACTTCAAGAAGGATCACTGATGTCCACAAAATCTACATAAATTTCTTATTAAAATGACATAGAAATGATATTATAAACATGACACCTGGACGCGACACTACAGACTGTCCCAAGTAAGCACTTCCGCATTACTTTACTGTGTAAGGAAACACTGACTTATTTAAAATATCAGCAAAAATATCATTATAACTTCCGAACCGCTGCTACTTCGATTAAAATACTCTATTATTAAAATTTCACAATAGCTCGTAGCTGTAATTAGGCTTGGGTTGCACTCATTTTTTAAGAATAAATCTCGAATGTGGATAAAAGGTACATACTGCAGACACAAACTTAAAGAAAAAATAACAAAAACGATGTTAAATAACACTACAGAAGAAAATACGAAATAACATCATGTGCACAAACATTATGGAACACAGTGTCAGCACACAACATAATGGCAGGATTATCGATCGTCAGTATTGTATTGAAATGACGCTCAAAATTCGGTAACACCGTTGTACGTACAGACTGAAATGATGACTATCAATACTCGGCATGCTAGCACTATCTAGTGGACAATTTTAAAAGGTAATGAAGACTAAATAGCATACCGAGAAATCGGTGCTCTGGCAATGCTGGCATCATTAGGGGATCATGATAGTTACCCTGACATTCAGTGAATTCATCTACTATCACAAATGTTTAAGGTTATTGGAAAAATCTAAATGATATTTTAAAGACTAAAAAGTAGATTTTGAAATCTATTAAACATATTCATTATTGAATGTTACTGTAAATACGGTGTCATTACAGGAAAATACAGTGGCATTATAGCAAAGTATAGCAGCAGTATAGGAAAATACAGTGGCAACAAAGCAAAATACAGTGGCATTACAACAAAATAAAGTGAAATTACAGCAAAATACAGTGACATTAAAAACCGAACTGAACAATATATAAGAACTACAAAATAATATTAATTCGGTGGCACTATTGGACTAACATATGAAGCTCTTAGTGAGCAGTTATATCAAGATTAAAATGCGCAATCATGAGTGCCGAAGCTGTTAGTCAATCTCGCCCCCCCTCCCCCACCACATCGTTTTATTTCTGAAAATGTCTGTAACCCCCTTGAAGTTCTGTAGTTCGAGTTTAGAGTTGCTACTGTGATAGGTATTACTGCATCCATTGTTAAAAGCTCACGTATGTTCTTCCTCACATTATTTAATATTTCCAAAGCTGGTATTTCAGTGTCTGTAAATTCGCTCATTCTTCTTTTCCATTAAAAAGTATTTACCATGTAATTGTTCAGTGATGAAAGTACCATTTTCTAGAAAGTCATCCCCATAAAACTTTGCCCGCACATCGAAATCATTGAGGTTTCCTGACACAGATACAAACAGAAAAAGGAAGATATAGCCTGAAATTACATTAAGTCTCGTGTAACAGTTAGATTTCAGTGGTTGGGAGAAGTCTAAATTACGGCAACCATCGTCTTTTACCGATATATATCGAAATGAACTATGAGACTGAGCTAAACGTCGATAAGGCAGGCAACGGCTGCTTATATTAGAGGCGGCCGTGGACAGAATATACTGCCTTGATCCCTGTTTAACCGTCGTGTAAGCAAACACATGCTCAGCAAATGATCAGCGATCGTAAGAGTTTGTCAAGTCAGGAAGCTGTGTCAACACATTAACCTTTCTCTTTCTCTCTGCCTCTCTGCTGGCCATCAGCCCCCTCCCTCCTCCCCCCCCCCCCTCCTACACTGGATACGCCGCTGGATCTTCCCAATGCTGTTTTTTGGAACAACATCACATTTACAAATAAAAGCACACGATTGTTGAAATTCTCCAGTATGTACTGTAGAAGATCGCTTTTTTGTCCTAGTCATTTTAAAAAAAAATCTTAGTCTGGGGAGTAGTGGAGATGAACCCAGTGCTCAATTAAGGGATTCGTATGTGATATACGTTACCCTCGAACAGATGCATGCAATCAACATTCGAGCGAGCTAATCTCTAAGTGACACAAGTCTACAAGTGGGTATAGCATAATTAGCGAAGGTATTTCTCACAGTCCTTGTCAAATCTGTGATGACTTGAGTTAAGCGTGTAATGATTCGTCCTATGACGAAACCTTAAACCTAATATCCTCACCAGCTACCTTGCGACCTTTGCTTTCCGTCACAGACCCTTATATGACCACTTCCACACACGGCGAACGGCTTAGCACCGCGGATGCTACCTAGCTTTCCACACGTTCCGAACATGTGCCAGATTCGAGAGCCAGAAATGGGCTTGTTGCTGCAAAAACATTCTTATCTAAATTAAATTATGCCAGATCTAGCACCCGAGGCAACCGTTTTACAAGTGTATTATTTTTTATGCGGGAAATTAAACTTGCGTTTTGCACTTCGCGTGATTTTTCATAAAGATAAATTAAATTTACAACTTTGCACGTTGTTGTCAGTTCTGGCATCCTTGCATGTAAAAGCGATCGTAATCTATCCAATACAGCGTCTAATCTACAACGAAAAATGAAGAGTACTGTTTTTTTCTAGGTTTTTTTTTTTTTTTTTTTTTTTTTTTTTTTTTTTTTTTACAATGTTATTGGCTGCCGCAATGTCTACTCCGAGTCAAATGTTAATGTGTCAACAAATTCGGGTGTAGTCAAAAATTTAACACCAGCAGTCTGCCCAAGCTGCGAACGTTTGAAGGGCAAGTTCTCAATTGCTCTAACAGTCCTTTGCTGTGTGTGCTGGTGGTGTTGGGATTAGTGGCAAGAAGCAAGCAATATGTGCTGCACGATCTGTGTTCAAAGCCACGAACAATGTAACTACAGAGTTATTCAAATAGGTGGGTCGGATTTAATTAATTTTTATTTCATGAAATATACACTGAATGTGAATAATATGTATACAGACTGAAACAGGAAGATTTAAAGCCTGCAAACACTATTTACACAGTAGGAAAAACACAATGCTGCCTTTAACGAAATTTGTTTACTGACCAGTTTCAGTCCAGGACCATGTTCACGGTAGTCAGATACGCAGTTATAAAATCAACATTACATATCATACAATTTTCGAAATCCAAGGTGCATAATTTAAGTAGAACAATTCTGAATACAAAAATTATGTGAAAAGCAGGTCCTATTTTTATTTTATTTGTTTATTAACTTATTTGTTTATTTTATTTTATTAACTTATTCGTAAGCTGATCCCTGCCTAGACAAGACGTTTAAAACTATTTATAAATTCTCCATGTGTCCCGCTCCTGCTACAGACATCTAAGCGATTTCCAGTCTCGCTCCACAATATAATTATCATCCCATGTGTTACTGAGTTCACCAGGGCTGTTTCGCAGACCATCCAGAATTACTGATTGAGGTGGAACGTATAACTTCCGATTTTACAAAAGAAGAAATCACATAGAGAGAGATCAAGAGATCTCAGAAGCCAGAAGATAAGAATCAGATCTTTTCTTATGCGACATATCTACCGTTGACGAACAGATTGATTCAAAAATATTCGAACATCGAGGTCCGATGGGACTCCGTCCTGTTAAAAACGTACCTTTGCGTGTCTTTGGTAAGTTGAAGAAAAATTCATTGTTCAGGCATATTTAGGTACTTTATTCCAGTGATGTTGCTATGTTCAACGAGTCCTTCGCCTTTCCACTAAGATAGAGCCTGCCTTCTTCGCTAAAAATTGAACGTGAGAGAAACGCTTCACTGTCTGTCTCTCTTGCTATGTCGCTACGAACTTTAGTATGATTTTCTTCGTCATTTTCCCAAAAAGCCTGCGGAAGATGTAAGTGATAAGGCTTTACCAGTAAGCGTCATCCCAAAACTTGACGTACAACTCGCTGTAGTAGTCTAAGTTTTCTAGTAGCTCTATTGCTTGACTTGCCAGACTTATTTGAAGACTGGTTTATGTAGTACCGAAATCAGCAAGGTAATATTAATACCCCGAATACAACACAGCTGAATGGAAATTCCCCCCCCCCCCTCCATACGGTTAGATTGCAAAATAATATTGGGGGGGGGGGGGGGTCAACCACAAAAGCAGTGAGTTATTGAGAAAGTAATCAACAGATAAATCAATCGCCTCCGTGAACATGTTTCTCCCCCACCCTCTCCCAACTTCTTTCCTGACGAATGCATCTGCACTCATCACACACGGCTGGAAGAGGAGTTGGACTATCTGTGCCGAGGTAATCCTTGGAAAACCTCATTCAAGACGTCGCTAGCAGCACTCGAAGGCAAGAGCGTGCGCAGGGCCATCAAGCGGCTTTGGCCCCACCAGCTACAGCTACAGCAACAGCAGAGAAGACGCAGTGTCTTCCAGCTTTGACATTTCTTGCCGGTGAGTTAATGTGTTTGTCGACCTATTATTTATCTACATTGGTTCGTAGAATACGAGAAGACTCTCGCCGAAACTTGCAAACACTAAATTGCAATGGAGGCAACCTGTCACGTCGCTAAAGATTTGACCCAGCATTATTTTTACATTATGGAAAAGGCTTTTTTTTTTATCTGTCGTTCTCTTATTGTTTCTACTGTGTTGTAGTTCAAGCAAGTTCACTTGGTATGACGACAGGGAATTTTCGAACTGCATACTACAAAAATGATATATTTTTCTTGCGTTCTCCTCAGGAGATTAAAACATGGACTGCAAAAACGTAAATTTGTGCTCCGTTTTAGGGGTTCTGAAAATTAGTCAGATCCCCTCTATTCAAAGCGCAAAGTCGAACAGCGCTGTTCCAATCACGATGCTCACACGTCGCTGTTCTTTCAATGTGACTGTAGACGTGTGCAGGCTTCATTGCAAACTTAGAAAGACTTAACACGTATTTGGAGTAGTAATCATAGTATGGCAAACGAAAATTTTTGCCACTTTAACTAATACATGATATAGTATTGAGGAGGACAGTATAAATTCCTGACTCATACTTCTGTTATTCTGAAGAAAAAGTAACCGCCTTTCTTTTTACAAGAGCTCGCGACTAAAAAATTAAGACACTTACTTGCTTTTAACATGTGTTAAAATAATTACAATAAAGCTGTTCATATAAGTAACTTTGAAATGCCTTGAAATTTTGGGTCAACTGAACCTACCGATACGGCATGTGGGATTGGTTCCGTGACGTAATGATATGGCGTGTGACGTCATATAGACGAGAAAAGGAGAGAACACATATATTTTGGAGTGTAATGAGTGGTGAGAGATGGCTCTGTAGCCTAGTTACCTAGATTCGACTGAAAAGCAACAGTTTGGTTGCGAATTGACGAGGCTTTAGCTTAATCCCTATTTGTCGGTACAGTGGTGTAAAATAAGATTTGCATTTTGCCGCTCAACAATCTAAAGACCAAGATCGCCACTAGCGAAATCGTCGCAGACAGTGAATAAAAGGCGTGTAAATTTGTTTAAGGGAGACAATTTGAAATTTACAAATCACTGAATTTATCAACCCTTTAGCTGTCAGAAGTCTAAATTTAAATCTTAACATTTAACTAAATGAAGTCAAACAACGTGGTGGCGCGATGGTTTAAGGCGCTCTAGTACCGTTAGAAGGTGCGGTTCGTATGGTCATCTCCTCCAAATTCAGGTTTCCTAAAATTTCCCTAAGTAAGTAAAAGATGATTCCTTGAAGATAATGATAATGTTCCTTCATCCCTGGCCTGACATAGCTTTTGCCTTTCCTGTAGAATTTGTCGTCGATGAGACTTTGACCGCAGTCATTTCAATCCTAATGAACACATGAAAATGGCAATGCTGCGAAAAACTCTCCAAAGTAATGAAGTTGCCCAAAGGTAGCATGCGAGAATAAAAATATTTTGGCGTTGTTTGAGATGAGATTAAACAGACTTAAGGGAAGTTGGAACGCTGTATCCCAACAATGTTAAAAATAGTGACTTGGATTCCCTGTATTTCAGGAACCTCTATAGTCGTTGACATGAAACTTTTACAAGACATTAAACTTTATGTTCTGAGCCTACTGAACTACTGTAATTGCATTTCAGCCACTGTTGTCGGAAATACAATTTAACTGCGCGGTTAAAATTTTGTATATTTTTTGTACGTTATCCTAAATAATTTTAATTATTCCTAACGTTATGTTCTTTTAGTTCAGTAGACTTAGAATACGTATGTTACTACTCCCAGAAAATCTGAGTACTCTACTCGAAGTGCTTTGAGATTTAGGGAAAATGCAACAGAAAATGGAAATTTTCAGGAACGGCTTCTAAATTTTCAAAAGACTGTAACTCACTTGATATATGCTTAATTTTTATTTTTAGTCACTCAAAAGACCCTGTATCATACTCTACATCCTCTTGATCTCTTTCAAAGTTTTTCTGTTCTTCTTTCTGGACTCCTTAGTGGTAAACTGTGCTGCATAATCTGCTTTATCAATGCGAACGTCCATCCGTTAAAGTTCTCTGATGCAGTTTGTTCCAGCGTTAATTCCCATATGCCGTAGCATTTCCACCCTAACAATGTTATGAAAATCAATAACAGCATCACTGACCCTCCCCTCCCCCCCCACTTTAGTGTCTTCATTCCAACAAAAAAATTTTTTGGTAAGCGAGTCCATATAAATTATTGAACGAATTGGGATTTTGAGTCTGACCATGCAGACACTTGTTCAGTACTCAGGATTTGCCAGGTCTCTAAATAGGTCTATAGATATCCATTACTGCTGCTGGGATGGAATGTTTGAGTGTATGAACTGTCTGAGTACTGGGCAATGCAGTAATTGCACCATGAATCAAGTCCAGGAGGGTAAAGGTGGTGCTCTGATTTTTCATCAGTTGAGTCTGCGGAAGAAGGTAGCCCATACTTGGGTTGGGCTGTTTGGGGAAGGAGACCAGACAGCGAGGTCATCGGTCTCATTGGATTAGGGAAGGACGGGGAAGGAAGTCGGCCGTGCCCTTTCAAAGGAAACATCCCGGAATTTGCCTGGAACGATTTAGGGAAATCACGGAAAACCGAAATCAGGATGGCCGGATGCGGGATTGAACCGTCGTCCCGAATGCGAGTCCAGTGTCTAACCACTGCGTCACCTCGCTCGGTGTAGCCCATACAGCCTGCTTTATTTTCAACATATCAGTATTATTTCAAATGGCCCTCTCATAATACTGCTGCAGTTCATCAATCATTTTGTCTGCCAGCCTGCCTCTTACAGTTTTACCATCAGAAAGTTTCTTGTGTCTCAAACTGTTTAAACTCACTCAACCTGGCGCCCATTCTTTTCTGGACATGACCAACACATTCCAGTTTATAACACAGCAATCCACAGCCTTCTATATAAAAAAATTATCGATTTTATTAGATCTTGAACAAATGCAGGGAAAAATTTTAACATTTTTAACAGGAGTAGATTATATTTAAAAAATAAAATACTTCCCATGTGAGTTTATAAGTGATATATATATAATCTCATTATATTCGGGAAAACTGAAAAATTTGAGATAAAAATCCGAAAATGTGGAATTCCGTTCTAACTTCCCTTATAAGCATAAACTGAAATATAGCCGCAAACGTATCGTTCAGTGTCGTATTACCGCATTAACCTCCAGATTCTCATTTTCAGATAACTTTACTTTTGGTGTTTTCGACATTACTTCGAATTGAGTATAAATCTGTTGCACAATGGAACTACTGTAGGTAGAAAACACGCGCATACTTCTTAGGTTGTCGAAAACGGGGACAACTTAACGAGCGTCCATAACTGCACGTAAGTAGATGTGTGTGTTTGTAACGCCTGTAGAGAGCGGTCATAACAAGTGAAGATGGCGGGACAGCTGATTTGTATAGCCAACGACGTTAAGATAAGTTTGTTTCGATCACGGTAGAGATAAATATTAGGTTTTAATAACAATGTGCAACACGTTGGGCGCCACATTTCGCTGAGAAAACATTCTGCATAGGTTGTTTCACCTGAATGTATTAACGGCTTAAAACTGAGTTTTCGGTATAAAGATGACAAGTACATCTTCGCATATATTCCGCTAGCCACCAAGCGGTGTGTGCGGCGGAGGGCACAATTCACGCCAAAGTCATATCCCCCCCCCCATTCAACTCGCGGATCGCGCGAGGAAAAAAGACTGACTGACTGAACGCTCGTACTGAGGCGTTCAGTCGTTTTTCCCTCGCGCGATCCGCGAGTGGAACAGAGGGACGGAAATACGTAAACGATTTTCTAAGATTTAAACAACTCACAAATCAAATTTAAAAAATTTGTTTCACTACATCTTTTTCCACGTACGCCATCTAATGAACACCTGTTGAACAGCTTCGTGCGTTGTCGGGGCCCTTGTACAATTTATTGTTGACCAGATGGCTTCTGCTAGAACGTGCATCCGTTTGAGTCCTTGTACTTAATGGTTTAGTCATAAGACTAAACTGTATCTTGCACGCACCACCAGGAAGTAATTATACAATTGTAGGTCTGGGAAAACAAATTTCGTAATTAATATTAATCTGGATCTTCGCGGGACTACTCTGGTAAAGCTATTGTCTGTCCCGGCTAATGTTAAGATAAAGATCAGCGTTAGTAAAGGCAGTGCTTATTTATTGCTCGCATGTCGGCTACCCGTCAGTTTCATGCAGCCAGTAGGATTCTTTTGAAGGGATTTTGACTATTTTTTTCGATCTTGACTGTCTCAAGAAATATGTAAAGTTTTTTTTTTTTTTTTAAATTACGGCTACCAGTTGTGCACAGAAATTGAAACCACTGTCATGTTTGCTGTTTTTCTATGTATTAGTGAATTTAGAGAGAGAGAGAGAGAGAGAGAGAGAGAGAGAGAGAGAGAGAGATACTTTGATCATGGCAGTATTAATAAAGTGGACTGACATTGGCGCATGTTTCATGAATTAATTATAGAGACACGAAAATGTATCAGATGTGGTGATAAAACGAATATGCAATCTATTTGAGCGAGGACACTAAGTGGATCGATGTTTATCAATTAAATCGTAGAAGGTATAAGGTGGATCAGTTTTTACTCAAGAGTCGCACGTTCGACATATTAATAAACGCTGATCCACCTACTTCGTCCCATGATTTACTTACGACAGTGTGCTCGATCAGATCGATTGCGTAGCAACGCAGAGCAGATAAATATTTCACTAGTTTTTCGAACACATCGTGGGTTGCTACACTGTCCTTGATTCGCAGATTCTAGCATAGTTTTTACAGCCGCTATTGGAACAAGGAGCAATTAAATTTTTAACTCTTGTTTACGGCAATGTAGCACCCTTTTTTACGAATGTTGCTAAGGTCTTCAGTCCAAAGACTGGTTTGATGCAGTTCTCTATCCTGTGCAAACCTCTTCCTCTCCGAGTAACTACTGCAACCTACAGCCTTCTGAATCTGCTTCCTGTATTAATGTCTCCCTCTACGATTTTTATCCTCCACGCTTCCCTCCAATACTAATTGGTGATCCCTTGCCTCAGAACGTGTCATACCAACCGATCTCTTTTTCTACTGAAGATGCGCAACAAATTCTTCACCCCAGTTCTGTTCTCTACCTCCCCACCACTTATGTGATCCACCCATCTAATCACCAGCAGTCTTCTGAAGCATCACGTTTCAAAAGCTTCTATTCTCTTCTTGTCTAAACTGTTTATCGTCCACATTTCACTCCATACAAATACTCTCAGAAAGGACTTCCTGACACTTAAATCTATGCTCTGCGGTAACAAATTTCTCTTCTTCAGAAACCCTTGAGAGTTTCGTCATGGCTGACTCTTCCAAGGTTATCAGTAGTTCTAATTGAAAGTTGTCTACCCCCAGACCCTGTTTCGACTTAGGTCTTTCATGCTCTGTCAAATTATTCATGAACTACAATATTTCCCATCTCACCTTCATCTACATCCACTTTCATTTCCATAATACAGCCCTCAAGTACATCGCCCTTGTATAGACCCACCATATACTTCTTCCACATTTCTGCTTTACCTTCTTCGCTTAGGACTGGTTTTCCATCTGAGCTCTTCTTCATACATGTCGTTCTCTTTTCTCCAATGATCTCTTTAATTTTCCTGTAGGCAATATCTATCTTACTCCTAGTGACATCCCCTGTGGGTCCAGGCCCGAGTTATTCCTGCCTGGTGTAAGAGGTGACTGAAAGGAGTCTCTAACTTTTCGGCCCTAGGAGTTCTGATCCCATGCTACGGTTTGACCTGCCACTTCCAAAATTCTACAGAAGTGCGGGCCATATGTGAAAGGGTGCCTTACATGGTACACGAGCTACCCATAGTGCCCTTAGATTCGATCTCCTGAATTCCTTGCCATGGCTTTGCATCTCCACCTGCGATTCAACTGTTTGGGCGAGGACACTTTACGGGGTGTGTCATCCTCTTCCGTCGTCCCCTGTCCTCTTTCGCCCCATGACAGTATTGGATTTCTCTGCACCTAATGTCCAGAACGGTAGCCAGCCAGTCAGTTGTGGTGGGGCTGTCACCTATTTGGTGGTAGCACCCTGACAACACAGGGATTGCACTGCTGATGCCCGAGCTGTAAACCCCCCACTTATGCCAAGGAGTAGATGCCTGTCTCCCTGGAGCATCAAGACTCCCATCAAGTCATTATGCCAGTTGGCCTTTGCTTTGGCTGGGTGACACCTGTTGGCGGATCCCCTGATCAGAGTGGGTGGCATCAGGGTGGATGACCCGCAATGAAGCGGACTAAGTCATCTCTTGCTGGTGACTGTACGGCTCCACCGTCTCTAAGAAGGGCAATATCGAATACAATGCCAACAGATATGACCCTAAATCGTTTCCCTCCCTCGCTACACCAAGGGAGGAACGTAGGCCTCAGTTTTTAGTCTGTAGCAGAACTGAGGGGACTCTTTTCCACGTACAAAGCCTCAGCTCTTCGTTGAACACCTTGAAGATAAGTCTCGAGAAGTGACAGCGCAGTCAAAGACGCGAAATGCTGCCGTCTTCATTCAAGCAGCATCCCCAGCCCAATCGCGAGCCTCCCCCCCCCCCCCCCCCCCGGGCTCGCCACTCTTCAGTGGGTTCGTGCTTGGCTACCATGGGGTCCCAGCCTTTCCAGCACTTTTCCCGCCTTGCTATTCTTTCCCCTCCCTTGGGGAACATATCTGGGGTGTTACCGGGAATGTTCCGCATTCTGTCACTGACCTGTGAACAGTCTTAACTTTGTTTTTGGCTCCCTTTTCCTCCCTTTGTTTCCCTTCTCTACTCGTTCCTCCACTTCGGCATTTTACGATCCTCCTCCTTCCTCCTAGTGCGCTCCTGAAGGCTGGCCCATGCGTCTGACGCATGAAAGGTAATGCGTAATTCCCAGCCCTGGGTCGACAGGAGGGGTTTGCACGTACCCCCTGGTACAGGCCAGGCACAGGGAGGGGTGATTGCCCATTGGTCCCTCCATCAGGAGTTCGGGAGGTGTAACCTGAGGTGTGAACCATCACCCAAGGCGAGTGCGCCCCTTGTGAAAGGGGCCTCCAGTTGGAAGGAACACGCCATGGGAGACATTGGCAGTCATGGGGATTGTCTCGCAATGAGTCATACATTCTCTCCATTGACGTCGCCGAAATGTAAACGTAATGAGGCCACTGACTGGAAGGCCCTTCCTGCTGCACTGTGGTTCCTTGTGGTATCATGCACTGAAGATGGTCAGTCTTTCACCACAGTAAATCAGCCCCCCAGGGGCGTCACGGTCCTTTCGTGAGTACGTGCATGGCGAGCATGGGTCCCGGCGGTGATGTACCCTTCCTTCTTTCTCGGGTCGCATTTCCTTTTCCTTCCTCTCCTTTTCTGTCCTTGCACCTTAACCTCCGCCCTCTCCTCTCCCTCTCTTGGTGTACTTGTTTATAATGGCCCCGCTATCCTCCTGGATATGTTGGCTTTGCAATTTGGTTTTGTTGAGTAATTACCACATCCTCTTGGCATTCTCTGGTCCCCATCTTTGGTTTGACCTCCATTACTAAATTTATATTCCGTAGTGTGAGCCATTTGGGGAAGAGCATCTTACCTAGTGTCTCCAGATTGTGCCCTCCTCGTTCCTTCCATATTTTCCTTCGTCGTTGTCTGATGCTACGGTACATAGCCAGCACAGCAGCAAGCCCATGTGGTGGGGTCGCTATGCACCCTTTTGTTTGACGACCCTGAAAACACAGGGATCACGCTTCTGATACCTGAGCTGTGACCTCATGTAAGCCTAAGAGTATTTGCTTGTCATTCTGGAGCATCGGAGCTGCCGCCAATGGCCCCCGTGCCAGACAGCCCTTGCTGTGGCTGGGTGACACCCATGGGGAGAGCCCCCGATCGGAGTGTGGGGTATCAGGGCGGACACTATGCAAATCTAACGCCTATGGGTCCAGAACTCTGGCCATTCTTCTACAGCTGCCTCTTTGAAAGGAAATGATTCTTTTAGTGCTGCTTCTTCTGCTCCTTCGGCCTTCCCTTCCATGGCTACCCCACTGGAAGGAGGGTCAGGCTCATTGGCTAGAGCCGAAACATTTCCCCTGCCATCTAGTTTCCACCAGGACAGATGGGGACACTTTCACCAGTACCATACCTTTATTTTTTGTGGAACACATTGAAGACAAGTTTGGCGAAGTGGACTCTATGAGCAAGATGCGATAGGGTTCATTGTTGATCAAAACTGCTTTAGCTGCCTGTTACCATCTTGGCACAATTCTGGTGTCCATTACTCCACACCAATCTTTGAATATGGTCAAGGTGTTATTTTCCACAGGGGCCTCATACTTCAAACTGATGAGAAACTTACAATTTAGGATGGTGGAGTGTTCACTTTGTTCGGCATGTTCAGAAGGGCCTGAAGGACAAACGCATTGATCCTGGTGTCTTTATCCTGGCCTATTAAGGGGATACCCTCCCTCAGAAAGTAAAGATTACGGTTTATCGATGTGATGTGAAGCCGTACATCCCACCACCTATGAGATGTTTCAAGTGCTTGTGTTTTGGACACGTCTTACCACTGTTCGCAGACCCCTCTCTGTGATGACTGTGGACGTCCACTCCAGGAGGGGAGTTCTTGTGTTCCCCTCCTGTGTGTGTTAATTGCCATGGCAATCAATCTCCACATTCACCAGATTGCCCAGTGTATAAGAAGGAAAAGAAGATATAGTAGTATAAGACACTTGATCGTTTAACCTACACTGAGGTTCGTAAGAAGTATGCACGTCTTCACCCTGTGTCCGCAGCTTGTGGTCGTGCGGTAACGTTCTCGCTTCCCACCCCCAGGTTCCCGGGTTTGATTCCCGGCGGGGTCAGGGATTTTCTCTGCCTTGTGATGACTGGGTGTTGTGTGATGTCCTTAGGTTAGTTCGGTTTAAGTAGTTCTAAGTTCTAGGGGACTGATGACCATAGATGTTTAATGCCATAGTGCTCAGAGCCATTTGAACCATTTTTTTCTTCACCCTGTGGCCATGACGTCTAGTTATGCTTTAGTTACATCTTCACCCCTTCCTCCGCCTTCCTAACGCAAGTCCTGAAGCCCCCTCCTCCCCCTCCTCCCCCTCCTCCCCTGCAACTCCCACACATGCCCCTCCTCCCCTGCAACTCCCACACATGCCCCTCCTCCCCTGCAATTCCCACACATGCCCCTCCAGGAGTCGCTCCCCCTCCCCAGCCGGGTAAGTCTTCCACTTCTTCGGCGTCTGCCAGTCAAGGGCGCCCCTCCAGGGACCCCCCTTCCCGCCACCTTCCAGGCCAAATGTCAGCTGCCACACGATGACCGCGAGAACCATGGTCTGTGGGCCCCCAGGTCGCCAGCTGTCTCTCTGTCCCAGGTCTTGCTGCAGCTGGTTCCTTTTTGCGGCACAACCCTCCTCGATCTCAAACAGTGAAGAAGGAACATAAGTCCTGGGACAAGGATCCTCTGGTGCCGCCAAAGGGCCTGTTCCCACGTTTGCAACCTGACTGTGACCTGATGTACATGGATGTCGCCCCCTCCTTGTCTGTGACGGATGGTGACCCAGTGGCACTACTGGCTTCAGCCTGTTCCCTGCCCCATTTGAATCATCGTTCTGTGCTTATCCAATGGAATTGTAATATATATTGCCATCACCTTCTAGAGTCGAAATCCCTTATTTCGTTTTACTCTGCAACTTGTGTGGTTCTACAGGAATCTCATTTTACTGATCACTCAACGACCCTCTCTGGGTTTAACTTTTTCTGTCTAAATCGGGTCAGCCACCTGCGGACCTCTGGTGGCGTTTGTACGTTGGTCCATAGAGACTTTGCTAGCTTCAAACGACATTGGAAGCGGTTGCTGTTAGGGTCCACCTAGACTCTGGGGTCACAGTTTGCTATCTTTAACTCCCTCCTGACAGGACTCTTACACCTGCTGCCTTAAATGTCTTCAGCAACTTCCTCCTCCCTTCCTCCTTCTCAGGGATTTTAATGCTCATCATCCCTTGTGGGGTACTGCATCTCCATCTAGTCGGGGTCTTCTCATAGACAAGTTTCGTGCAGACCACGATTTGTGCCTTCTTAATAATGGCTAACCTACCCATTTCAGTGTCGGTCATTTAGCGTGTTCAGCCCTCATTTAAACCATCGTTCTGTGGTTCTCCAATGGAATTGTAATGGCTACTATCGACACCTTCCGGAATTGAAATCCCTTCTTTCGTCCTACTCTGCAGCTTGTGTGGTTCTCCAGGAATCACATTTTACTGAAGCTCACTCACCGACCCTCCGTGGGTTCCGTGTTTTCTGTCGAAATCGGGTCGGACCCTTGCGGGCTTCTGGTGGCGTTTGTACGTTGGTCCGTACCGACATTGCTTGCACGTGGATTCCTCTCCAAACTACATTGGAAGCGGTTGCTGTTAGGGTCCACTTAGACTCTGCAGTCACCGTTTGCAATCTTTATCTCCCTCCTGACAGGGCTCTTACACCTGCTGCCTTAACCACCCTTCTTCAGCAACTTCCTCCTCCCTTCCTCCTCCTTGGGGATTTTAATGCTCATCATCCTTTGTGGGGCAGTGCCTTTCCATCTAGACGAGGTCTTCTTATAGACCAATTTATTGCAGACCACGACCTGTGCCTTCTTAATGATGGCTCCCCTACTCATTTCAGTGCTGGTCATGGTACCTTTTCTGCCATTGATCTTTCTCTTTCTTCTCCCTCTCTCCTCCCTTCATTACACTGGTCGCCACACGACGACCTTTGTGATAGTGACCATTTCCCGTTGATTCTCACGCTCCCTTCGCGCTCCCCGATGGACAGGTTACCTCGTTGGTCTTTCCACCGCGCCGATTGGCCTCTATACACTGCACAGGTGGAGTTTTCTCCCTCTTTGTCGGGTTGTATTGATGACGTCCTACGTGACGTGTCTGACGCGATTGTTCGCGCTGCTAACGTTGCTGTCCCGCGCTCATCTGGACTATTTCGTCACCGGCAAGTCCCGTGGTGGAGTCCGGCCATTGCCATTGCCATCCGTGATCGCCGTCGAGCTTTGCAACACTTTAAGAGGCACCCATCCGTAGCCAGCCTTACTACTTTTAAACGCCTTCGCGCTAAAGCCCGTTATTTAATCAAACAGAGCAAGCGGATATGTTGGGAACGATTCGTTTCTTCCCTTGGTTCCACTGTCCCTCTGTCACGGGTATGGGCTACACTTCGTTCTCTCCAAGGTTGCCATCGGCAGTCCACCCTACCAGGCCTTCACCTCCCAGATGGCATTTGTACGGACCCATTAGTTATCGCCGAACATCTTGCGACCCATTTTGCAGTGGCATCGGCGTCAGCCTCCTATCCCGCTGCTTTCCTTCATCACAAACAGCAGGCTGAAGCTCTCACCTTATGTTTCACCACTTGTGAGTCGGAATCTTATAACGCACCTTTTACTGAATGGGAATTTCTTTCTGCTCTATCTTCTTCTCATGATACGGCCCCTGGCCCAGATTCCATTCATAACCAACTGCTTCAACATCTCAGTGCTCCACAACGGCAACATCTTCTTCGGGTGTTTAACCGTATCTGGCTCCAGGGTAACTTCCCTTCTCAGTGGAGGGATAGCATTGTGGTTCCTGTCCTTAAGCCTGGTAAGAACCCCCTATCTGTTGACAGCTATCGGCCAATTAGTTTGACCAATGTTGTTTGTAAGTTACTTGAACGGATGGTAGCCCGTCGGCTCACTTGGGTCCTCGAATCTCGGGATCTATTGTCCCCTTACCAGTGTGGCTTTCGAGAGGGACGATCTCCAATCGATCATTTACTTCGCTTGGAATCCGCAGTTCGGCAGGCTTTTTCCCAGCGCCGCCATTTGGTTGCAGTGTTTTTTGACCTTCGCAAGGCCTATGACACGGCCTGGCGCTATCACATCTTACTAACCCTTCATCAGTGGGGTCTTCGGGGCCCACTCCCGAATTTTATCCGCCAGTTCCTGATCCATCGGTCATTCAGAGTTCGAGTTGGTACTGCTTTTAGTTCTCCACGGACCCAGGAGATGGGCATCCCACAGGGTTCTGTCTTGAGCGTCCTTCTTTTCCTCATTGCTATCAATGGACTTGTGTCCTCTGTCGGTCCCTTGGTCGCCCCTGCCCTGTATGTGGATGATTTCTGCATTTGGGTTAGTTCCTCCTCGATGGCATCTGCAGAACGGCAGCTCCAGGTGGCTATACGGCGTGCCTCTGCATGGACCCTCTCACACGGGTTTCAATTCTCTCCTTTAAAATCGCGGGTGGTCCACTTCTGTCGCCGTACTACGGTCCACCCTGATCCAGAGCTCTATCTCGCTGCACAACGATTGCCTGTGGTTTCACAGTTTCGTTTCCTGGGTCTTCTTTTCGACAACAAGCTCACTTGGTTGCCCCATATCAGACTCCTGAAGGTAGGATGTTTACGTAAACTCAATGTCCTTCGCTTCCTTGCCCACTCCTCTTGGGGTGCGGACCGTTCTCTCCTCCTCCGTCTTTATCGTGCTCTAGTTCTGTCTCGTTTGGACTATGGTTGTCTAGTTTATGGTTCAGCTGCTCCTTCCACACTGCACGTGCTGGATCCAGTCCACCATCGTGGTATCCGTTTGGCCACCGGTGCCTTCCCTACTAGCCCTGTTGATAGTCTCCTGGTTGAAGCTGGGATCCCCCCCCCTTTCTGTTCGGCGGTCCCAGCTTCTGGTGTCTTATGCACTCGCTATCTGTTCCTCTCCCACTCATCCTTGCTATTCTATCCTGTTCCCAGACCATGGACGTCACCCACCCGACTCCCGCCCTCGGGCGGGTTTACCGGTTGGGCTGCGCCTTGCGTCTCTTTACCGTGATTTTCAACTTCCTTCTTTGTCCTGTCTTCCTCGCTCCCTCCCCTCCACCCCTCCTTGGTTAGTTCCTCGGCCTCGAATTCGGATGGATCTCCGCCGCGGTCCGAAAGATTCCATCCCCCCGGTGGTGTTTCGTTCCTTTTTCCGCAAAATTTTATGGGAGTTTCGGGATGCTGTTGTTTTTTACACTGATGGCTCTAAATCTGCTGATCATGTTGGGTATGCCTTCACGTCCTCTGTTGGAACGGAAAATCATCTGCTGCCACCTACATGTGGGGTGTTTACTGCGGAATTGATGGCAATTTCCCGGGCCCTTACCTTTATTAAACAATCCCAACACAACCGCGTTTTGTTATGTACGGACTCGATGAGTGGCCTTCTTGCTATTGACCGGTGTTTTTCGCGCCATCCCTTGGTCTCTGCCATCCATGACCATCTCGCTGATATTCACCGTGCTGCTTGTTCCATTGACTTCCTATGGGTCCCTGGCCATGTGGGTATCCCGGGAAATGAGCTCGCTGATCGTTTGTCTGGGGGAGCAGTTACTTACCCCCCGTTTCCTGTAACCCCTCCTGCAGCGGATTTACGGCTTCACATCAAATCCCACTTCGCGCAGTCATGGGCCAATTCTTGGGAGGCTACTCCACTGTCTAATAAACTTCGTGCAATTAAGGTGACACCAGGCCCATGGCGTTCTTCCTTTCGCCTCTCCCGAAAGGACTCGACCACACTGTGTCGTCTCCGCATTGGTCATACCAGGCTGACCCATGGTTTTCTTTTGCGTGATGAGCCACCCCCGCTATGTGGTTGTGGAGCCTTCCAGTCAGTGGCCCACATTTTGGTTGAATGCCCCCTTCTTTTGGCTCTGCGTACTAAGTACAGACTCCCCCACACTTTACCTTTGATGTTGGCTGACGATTCCCGGATGGTCTCTCTGGTTCTCGGTTTCCTCCGGGAGAGTGGTTTTTATTCTCAGTTTTAAGGTTTTTTAATCTCTCTGGTGTTGGGGCAGGGCGGTGAGTGTTTGGGTGTCTCCCACTGTAGGCAGTGTTTAGAGATTCCCGATTCACCTCCCTGACCGGAATCCTCTTTTCTTCCCCTTTTACTCTTTTTACCCTTTTTTAAGGCTTGGTTAGTCTTTTTATTCCCATACGTATTTTCTGCATTATAGCAGTTGTACCTTTTAAGTCACAGGTGGTCTTGCCTATGCTGCTTCAGCATAGTGTTGGGTTCGTTCTCTTGCCGACTTCCCTCATTTGTTTTTACCAATGACAACGTGACTGCCCTTTCGTTTTTTCCCTTTTTCCGTTTTATTGTTCTGACTTTTCTGAGATGTCCCGTTAGCAGAATGGAGTATATTTGAAACAAGGGACTGATGACCTCGCTGTTTGGTCCCTTAAACCTCAAACAACCAACCAACCAAGTGTCGGTCATGGTACCTTTTCTGGCAATGATCTTTCTCTTTCTTCTCACTCCCTCCTCACTTCATTGCACTGGTCGTCACACGACGACCTTTGTGATAGTGACCACTTTCTGCTGATTTTCTCGCTCCGTTCCCGCTCCCCGATGTACAGGTTACCTCGTTGGTCTTTGCAACGTGCCGATTGACCTCTATACACTGCACGGGTCGTGCTTTCTCCCTGTTTGTCGGGTTGTATTGATGACGTCCTACGTGACGTGTCTGACGCGATTGTTCGCGCTGCTAGCCTTGCTGTCCCGCGTTCATCCGGGCCATTTCGTCGCCGGCAAGTCCCATGGTGGAGTACGGCCATTGCCATTGCCGTCCGTGATCGCCGTCGAGCTTTGCAACACTTCAAGAGGCACCCATCCGTAGCCAGCCTTACTACCTTTAAACGCCTTCGCGCTAAAGCCCGTTATTTAATCAAACAGAGCAAGCGGATATGTTGGGAACGATTCGTTTCTTCCCTTGGTTCTACTGTCCCTATGTCACTGGTATGGGCTACACTTCTCTCTCTCTCCAAGGTTGCCATCGGCAGTCCACCCTCCCAGGCCTTCACCTCCCAGATGGCCTTTGTACGGACCCATTAGTTCTTGCAGAACATCTTCGATCCATTTTGCAGTGGCATCAGCATCAGCCACCTATCCAGCTGCTTTCCTTCACCAGAAACAGCAGGCTGAAGCTTCCACATAATGTTTCACCCCTTGTGAGTCATAATCTTAGAACGAACTTTTTACTGAATGGAAATTTCTTTCTGCTCTATCTTCTTCTCATGATACGGCCCCTGGACCAGATTCCATTCATAACCAACTGCTTCAACATCTCGGTGCTCCACAAAGGCAACATCTTCTTTGGGTGTTTAATCGTATCTGGCTCCAGGGTGACTTCCCTTCTCAGTGGAGGGATAGCATCGTGGTTCCTGTCCTTAAGCCTGGTAAGAACCCCCTATCTGTTGACAGCTATCGGCCAATTAGTTTGACCAATGTTGTTAGTAAGTTACTTGAAGGGATGGTAGCCCGTCGGGTGAATTGGGTCCTCAAATCTCGGGATCTATTGTCCCCTTACCAGTGTGGCTTTCGAGAGGGACGGTCTCCAATCGATCATATACTTCGCTTGGAATCCGGAGTTTGGCAGGCTTTTTCCCAGCGCCGCCATTTGGTTGCAGTTTTTTTTTGGCCTTCACAAGGCCTATGACATGGCCTGGCGCCATCACATCTTACTTACCCTTCATCAGTGGGGTCTTCGGAGCCCACTCCCGATTTTTATCTGCCAGTTCCTGTTCCATCGGTCATTCAGAGTTCGAGTTGGTACTGTTTTTAGTTCTCCACGGACCCAGGAGACAGGCATCCCACAGGGTTCTGTCTTGAGTGTCCTTCTTTTACTCATTGCTATCGATGGACTTGTGGCCTCTGTCGGTCCCTTGGTCGCCTCTGCCCTGTATGTGGATGATTTCTGCATTTGGGTTAGTTCCTCCTCGATGGAATCTGCAGAACGGCTGCTCCAGGGAGCTATACGGCGTGTCTCTGCATGGACCCTCTCACACGGGTTTCAATTCTCCCCTTCAAAATCGCGTTTGGTCCACTTCTGTCGCCGTACTACGATCCACCCTGATCCAGAGCTCTATCTCGATGCACAACGACTGCCTGTGGTCCCACAGTTTAGTTTCCTCGGTCTTTTCGACAAGCACCTCACTTGGCTGCCCCATATCAGACTCCTGAAGGTAGGATGTTTCCGTAAACTCAATGTCCTTCGCTTCCTTGCCCACTCTTCTTGGGGTGCGGACTGTTCTTTCCTTCTCCGTCTGTATCGTGCTCTAGTTCTGTCTCGCTTGGACTATGGTTGTCAAGTTTATGGTTCAGTTGCTCCTTCCACACTTCACTTGCTGGACCATCGTGCTATCCGTTTGGCTACTGGTGCCTTCCCTACTAGCCCTGTTGATGGTCTCTTGGTTGAAGCTGGGACCCCCCCCCCCCTTTCCGTTCGGCGGTCCCAGCTTCTGGTGTCTTATGCACTCGCTATCCTTTCCTCTCCCACTCAACCTTCCTATTCTATCCTGTTCCCAGACCATGGACGTCGCCCACCCGACTCCCGCCCACGGGCGGGTTTACCAGTTGGGCTCCGCCTTACGTCTCTTTGCCGTGTTTTTCAGCTTCCTTCTTTGTCCTGTCTTCCTCGCTCCCTCCCCTCCCCCCCTCCCCTTGGTTAGTTCCTCGGCCTCGAATTCGGATGGATCTCCACCGAGGTCTGAAAGTTTCCATCCCCCTGGTGGTGTTCCGTTCCTTTTTCCGCCAAATTTTATGGGAGTTCTGGGATGCTGTTGTTTTTTTACACTGATGGCTCTAAATCTGCTGATCATGTGGGGTATGCCTTCACGTCCTCTGTTGGAACGGAAAATCATCTGCTGCCACTAACATATGGGGTGTTTACTGCGGAATTAATGACAATTTCCCAGGCCCTTACCTTCATTAAACAGTCCCAACACAACCACGTTTTGTTATGTACGGACTCGATGAGTGGTCTTCTTGCTATTGACCGGTGTTTTTCGCGCCATCCCTTGGTCTCTGCCATCCATGACCATCTCGCTGATATTCACCGTGCTGCTTATTCCATTGACTTCCTTTGGGTCCCTGGCCATGTGGGTATCCCGGGTAGTGAGCTCGCTGATCGTTTGGCTGGGGGAGCAGTCACTTACCCCCCCATTTTCTGTAACCCCTCCTGCAGCCGATTTACGGCTTCACGTCAAATCCCACTTCGCACAGTCATGGGCCAATTCTTGGGAGGCTACTCCCCTGTCTAATAAACTTCGTGCGATTAAGGTGACACCAGGCCCGTGGCGTTCCTCCTTTCGCCTCTCCCGAAAGGACTCGACCACACTGTGTCGTCTCTGAATTGGCCATACCAGGCTGACCCATGGTTTTCTTTTGCGTGATGAGCCACCCCCACTTCGTTGTTGTGGAGCCTTCCAGTCAATAGCCCACATTTTGGTTGAATGCTCCCTTCTTTTGGCTCTGCGTGCTAAATACAGACTCCCCCACACTTTACCTTTGATGTTGGCTGACGATTTTCGGATGGTCGACCTGGTTCTCGGTTTCCTTTGGGAAAGTGGTTTCTATTCTCAGTTTTAAGGTTTTTAATCTCTCTCTGGTGTTGGGGCAGGGCGGTGAGTGTTGGGATATCTCCCACTGTAAGACGTGTTTGGAGATTCCCTAGTCCCCCCCCCCCCCCCCCGGCCGAGATCCTCTTTCCTTCCCCTTTTACTCTGTTTTTATAATTTTTTAGGAGTGGTTAGTCTCCTTTTCCCATACACACTTCTACATTCTAGCGGTTGCACTTTTTAAGTCACAGGTGGTCTTGCCCCTGCTGCTTCAGCATAGCGCTGGGTTCATTCTCTTGCTGACTTCCCTCATTTTGTTTTTACCATTGACAACATGACTGCCCTTTTACATTTTTAGCCTTTTCCCTTTTATTGTTCTGACTTTCCTGAGATGTCACACTATCAGAATGGACCACATTTGAAACAAGGGACTGACCTTGCTGTTTGGTCCCTTAAACCCCAAATAACCAACAAACCAAGGACGTCGCCCACCTGATTTCCGCCCTCGGGTGAATATACCAGTCAGGCTCCACCTTGCGTCTCTTTGGCCCGTGATTCTGATGGATCTCCATTGAGGTCTGAAAGGTTCCATTCCTCCGATGGTGTTCCGTTGTTTTTTCCACAGAATTTTGTGGTAGTTTTGGGATGCTGTTGTTTTTTACACTGATGGCTCTAAATCTGCTAATCATGTGGGATCTGCCTCCATGTCTTCTGTTGCCATGAAAAATCATCTCCTGCCAATTGCATGTGGGGTGTTTACTGTGGAATTGATGGCGATTTCGCAGGTCCTTACCTTTATTGAACAGTCCCAACTCCATCGCATTTTATGTACTGACTCAGTGGCCTTCAGGCTATTGAATGGTTTTTTTCCTGCCATCCTTTGGTCTCTGTCATCCATGACCGTCTCGCTGATCTTCACCATGCTGTTTGTTCCGTTGATTTCCTTTGGGTCCCTGGTCATGTGGGTATCCCAGGTAATGAGCTTGCTGATCGTTTGGCTGGGGGAGCAGTCACTTACCCCCCTTCCCTGTAACCACTCCTGTGCCTGATTTATGGTTTTGTCAAATCCCACTCAGCATACTCATGGGCCAACTCTTTGGAGGCTACCTCCCTGCCCAATAAGCTTTGTGCGATTAAGGTGACACCTATCCCATGGCATTCTTCCTTCCACCTCTCCCGAAACGACTCGACCACCCAGAGTCATCCTTGCATCAGCCATATCAGCCTGACCCATGGTTATCTTTTGTGTAATGAGTCACAATCCACACTTTGTGGTTGTGGGGCCTTCCAGTCAGTAGTCCACATTTTGGTGGAATGCCCCCTTCTTCTTGCTCTATGTACTAAGTATGGAGTTCCTCGCACTTTGCCTTTCATATTGGCAGCTGCTTCTCGGATGGTTGACTGGTTCTCAGTGTCCTCTATGACAGTCGGTTTTATTTTCAGTTCTAAGGTTTTTAATCTTCCTCTGGAGCAGGTGCACAGCAGTGAGGATTGAGGTGTCTCCCACTATAAGCTATGTTTCGAGATTGCTGACTCTCCTCCCTGGCCAAGACCATCTTTTCTCTCCCTTTTACTCTGTTTTTATCGCTTTTTATATGTGGTTAGTCTCCTTTCACAATATGCACTTTCACATACTAGAGGTTGAACGCTTTTTAGTAACAGGTGGTCTTGACTGTACTGCATCAGAGGTGGGATATTTCTTGCCTCTAGAAAAGCCTTCGGTTTGCCCACTTACTGACTTCCCTCCTTTTGTTTGCACCATTGACAACACGACTGCAATTTAACATTCTGAATGGACCATCTTTGAAGCAAGGGACTGATGACCTGCCTGTTTGGTCCCTTCAACCCCAATCAACTAACCAACCCAGTTGTGATGACTAGGTGGACTGTCTCACTAAAGTCATCCTTACTACTGCAGAACGTTCCATTCCTTGTACTTCCTCTTTACAACGCCGTGCAGCAGTCCCTTGGTGGACTGAGGAATGCCGCGCCTTAATTCGGGCATGTAGACGTGCTCTCCTCGTTTTAACCGCCACCCTACACCGGAAAACTGCATTCATTGTAAAAACAAATGCGTGCTAAGTGTCGTAGTTCTTTGGGATAGCAAAAGAGCTTCCTCTGTCGTGTGGGCCAACCTCGGCTGGCTCTCTGGCACCAAGATCCACTCTCCCATTTCCGGGCTGACTGTAGGTGCCGATGTCATTGTGGATCCCATTGCTATCTCCAACACCTCGGGCCAGCTTTTTGCGGTAGTTACGAGCTCCTCCCACTCTCACCCTGCCTTCATCCACGGGAAACGAATGGAGGCGGCTTCGGAGATACCATTCTCTTTACCGAACTGTGAGTGCTACAATGCCACCTTCACTATGGGGGAGCTAGATCATGCTCCCAGTTCATCCCGGGCCTCCGCCCCAGGGCCTCCGCCCCAGGGCCAGACGTTATCAACAGTCAGATATTGTAGCACCTCTCTCTTGTGGGCAAGCACTTCTGCTTAACACATACACCCGCATCTGGGCTGAGGGCACGTTTCCTTGATGCTGGGGTAAAGCCACCGTCATACCAATACCTAAGCTCGATAAGGACAAAAACCTTACTTTTGGCAACCGCCCCATCTCTCACCAGCTGTGTCTGCAAGGTGATGGAATGTATGATTCATGCCTGGCTGGTATGGTAGCTCGAGTCTCACAATTTACTAACAAATGCACTGTGTGGATTGAGAGTGCAGAGTTCTGCAGTTGACCATCTCGTTACTTTGTCCACCCATGTAACGAACGGTTTCCTGCGGAAATCCCAGACAATGGTAGTCTCTCTCGATTAGGAGAAGGCCTACGACACCTGCTGGCGAACTGGTATCGTCCGTACTATTTACACGTGGGGCTTCCATGGGCGCCTGCCATGTTTTCTTCCGGCATTTTCACAAGATAGAGTTTTCAAGGTGCGTGTGGGTTCTGCCTTGTTGGACACCTTTATTCAGTAAAATGGTGTGCCTCAGGGCTCCGTCCTGAGCGTCACCCTCTTTGCTACAGTCATTAACCCTATAAAGGCCTGCGTCCCACCTTGTCTCTGGCTCCCTTTTTGTCCATGATTTTGCCATCTATTGTAGCTCTCCACGGACCTGTACCACTTCTCAGCATATTCAGTGCTGTCTTTATCGTCTTCACTCTTGGAGCATCGACAATGGCTTTCGCTCTTCCACTGACAAAACCGTCTGAATGAATTTCTGGTGGCGCAAAAGGTTTCACCCCCCATCTCTTCATCTTGGGCCTGTTGCCTTTCTGTTCATTGACACTGCGACGTTCCTGGGGCTCGTGCTCGATAGGAAACACTCTTGGTCCTCCCATGTATCTTGCAAGGCAGCCTGCTGTATGTAGTCCCTCAATGTCCTACATGTCCCCAAAGGTACTTTTTGGGGTGCCGATCGAACCACCCTCATCCGTTTGTACTGGTCCCTTGTCCGTTCGAAACTCGACTGTGGGTGCTTTGTTTAGGCCTCTGTACGCACATCCCTTTTACGCCATCTCAACACTATGCACCATCATGGCATCTGTTTGGCCACGGGTGCCTTTTACACCAGCGCGGTCGAGAGTCTGTATGCTGAAGCTGCTGACCCACCATGTCCTTCTGCCATGACTTTCTCCTCAGCAGGTATTCATGCCGTTTATCTGCCATGTGTCACTACCTCTCCCATGCTTCCTTCTTTGATGATTCCTTTGATCGTCAGGCTGGGGCTTGTCCCTCATATGTTACCTCCTGCAGCCTGCTTTCATCCCTTCATAAAGCGGCTTAACTTCACTCTACCTGCAACATTCCAAGTGGGTATGAACCCTTCACCACCTTGGTTTCGTGAAGCAACCCATGCTAACCTTCACTTCCTAAGGACACTACTCCAGCCTCCGTCAATCACCTTCAGTTTCATGACCTTCGCATGGAACTTCGTGATGGTACCTTTGTATACAGTTATGGCTCTCGCACTGACCATGGGGTCGGGTGTGCCTTTGTAACTGGTACACGTGTCTTTCGATATCAGCTTCTAGCACACTCCTCACTGTTTACAGCCAAGCTTTTCGCCTTGTATCAGGCCACAGTGTACATCTGGTGACAGTGTTCCCAATTGTCTTCTGCCCAGACTTACTCAGCGCTGTACAAAGTCCCTGTGCGCTGTATGCCGCTCATCCCTTAGTGCAGCAGGTCCAGAAAAACTTTCACTTGTTCACTCTTGGTGGAGCCAATGTCATGTTTCTGTGGGTCCCTGGTGATTTCGGTCTACCAGGAAAAGTGGTTGCTGACACTGCTGCCAAGACTGCATTCCTTGAACCTCGGCCCACGAGTACCTCCAATGACCTCTACATTGCCGTCTGTCAGGAGGTGGTGTCCCTTTGGTATGTCCAATGGTCCTCCATTCAGGGGAATAAGCTTCGGCTTATTAAGTCTCTCCCAGCTCTTTAGACTATCTCTCTCGGTCCTCCCGCCGGGAGGAGATTTTAACTTCGCTGTGTATTGGGCATTACCCTTTTAGCCATCATCATTTGCTCAGTGGCGCTGCCCCACCACTTTGTACGCATTGCGCCCATATTTTAACTGTCCACCACTACCTGCTGGACTGCCCTTTTTTTTACCAATTCACGTTCCAGTTTGGGTTTTCCATCTGATCTATCAGTCGTTTCAGCGAATGACTCGTGGACTACCGACCGCGTTTTACTTTTATCCGCCGAAACAACATGGCGAAAGGCTATTTCATTTGGACCTCCATTTTTGTATGGTGTTTTCCAGCCCTTTCTCCACGTTCCGTTTTTAGCTGTCTCCTATTCCGTCCATTGGGACGGCATATAGTTGTTTCCTCATCTGTGTTTGTGTTCTATAGTGTTGATTTGGGTGCATATGACCCCAGTTGTTTTTTGCGACCTAAAACAAAAACAAACCAACCCCGAGCGTTACTCTCCTGTAACAAGCTAGGTGATATTCCTGTTTCCGTCACTCCCCATTAAAGCTTCAACATGGTCCAGTGGATCATTTTCCATCGATATCTCCTCTTGCAGTCTGACGACGAGCGCAAATTTAGAACGGCGTAGTGTTCATTTCATCAGGCGCCTTCATCTTGGCGTTTGAGGGTGATTCATTGCCTGAAAAGGTCGATATGATGGTTTACCTCTGTGACGTTGAACAATACGTCCCTCCCGCTATATGATGCTTTAAGTGCTGGAAGTTCGGGCACATGTCTTTCCACTGCACTTTCAGTACCACATCTCGAGACTGCAGACGTCCACTGCACCCAGATACTCCATGTGCACTTCCACATGCTTGTAAGAACTGCGGAGAGCAGCACTCCCCCTGCTGGCCAGACTGCATGGAAATTCATGGATTACAAGATCCAGGGATGGTTGATGTACACAGTGGCTACACGTTAATTTGAAAGATTACACCCCATTTTGTTGATGTCGACATACGATGCAGCTATCCCAAAGCACCTACTTCAGGAGCAAGCCCCCCCCCCCCTTCCCCGCAGTAACGAAGGGGACATCGGTTCCCCTTACAACACTGCAACTGCTTTTACGTAGCTTGTGCTATCAATGTATCAAATTTAGTTTATTACGCACAATGCCTCAACAGAACAAATAGTCCTGTCACGGAAAAGCCACTTATGACACTTCTGTCCGCTACTGCTATACCATAACCTTAAAGATGAAGGCAGGTCGTGAAATAAAAAACTATCTTGTTAAAGCAATTATGGTATAAAGCAACAGAGCAGTGTCAGAATTACGTAAATATTTTAGCAGTAACAAACAATATTTTGCCTATCTACACTGTTCAAAGAATGACAACGGTCTCCAGCCTAATAAGGAGTAAGAATGAGCAAAATTCTTATTAAAGAAACTGAAAATAAGTAACGTCAATGGGCAATCACAGCCTAGACTTTGTCACACGAGAGTCCAATGAACTCTGGCACCTGCATATGTTCACGTTAAAGAAAGTTACAAGAGAACATGGCTATTTGCATAATGGTAACAGAAAATTACATATACTTTTGCCTTCAAGGCTTGGTCAAACTGAATGGTCTCAATAACGTTACTATTAATATTCACTGTAGAATCTTAAATTGGACATACGTTTAATATTACTTTTCAAACATTTTCCTATCTGACAAAAATTGTAAATGTAGTTCACTGCAAAATTATGAACTGGTCATAGGTTAAGTCTCTGTCAGCTAAATACTTTTCTATTTAGAATGAATGTTAAATGTATTTCACTAATAATTTCTCATTGAATTTTAAATAAAGGAAGTTACTGTTTTCATAGATAGTGGTCTATATTAATTGTTATTTACCATGAGCATAAAGGATACACTGTGGATCCTATTACACTATTAATATGCACTTTCAATACAGAAGAGAAACAAGTGCTTAGAGCATGAGTATATAACTTTCCACAATTCTAGTTTTGATTTACTCCTACAGTGTGACACAAAATTGACATTTTTGTGAGATACTGACTCACCTTTGCGATTTACAACAGACAGCAATGTGATAATTTACTAAGGAAAACTTTAGAAGCCTCAGTTTTAAGAACTTTTAATTTTGAAGTTGGCAACAACATATTAATAAGCAGTTTTAATAGAAAAATTATTTCCAGCAAACTTCATGTACTTTAGCTCACTCTCTTGCCACATTAACTTTCTTTTTACTATGTTCAAGAGGCATTAATTAGTAAAACACTAGGCTTTAATGTTCTTTCAATATGGACACTCGGTAATCACTCTAGCATGGGAAAGACCCTAAGTGGAAATGTGACAGGGATAAAAAATAACGGCAGGTACAAGAGCTAGAGTATAAGTTACCTTATATTTGCGTACACTAAAATATCCAACGAGCTGGTCCTTCACTATACATTTCTACTATTCCTTGGTTCCTTTTCAGTGATTCCGCAATGTGGTGGCGATTGCATGGTGGTAGGTGGATTTGCAGGTAGAATTGCTGGACTGTCATTTCTTGGTGGCGATGATAGATATCAATTCCAGAATAGTGTCAGCTCTTTATCCATCCTTCCGAGGCATTGGAAAGCGGCACGGAAAGCCTCTCTCGGCACCAGCACCATATACAACTTTTACATCGGCAGTTGACACTTTGGTAGCTCGTCCCCGACTGAGTCTTAATCCACCTCTTCTACCTATGCCAACCACAATTTGCACGCGCTACTAAGTTCCGTTCCTGAGGGGAACCACACCACCTTTTACATACAAAATAACTAAGAACCCTAAGTGAAGGTCAGCAGTTTACATAACAGCAACCAAATACATTAAATAAAACAGAACACTTGCACATATTGACATTTCTACAAAAAAAATAATTATTCAACTTCAAAGATAACCAAAGAGATTATATGAGAAAGACAAAACATCATTTGCTCATATTGTGCATATTACAGAGATTACACTTCACTATAGTATCGAATTAATCACACACTAATTACAGAAGTTCAACGATGGGATGTAGAACAAAACAGAAAGCTAAATCAATCAACAAAAGGTATGTAGTGTCTAAGCTATGGTGTTACACCCTCCACCCTGCCAGAGAAGCAACAACCGCCTCCGCCACCTCTCTCCCAAGGTCTCCCCTATTGCCATAGCAGACACTAGCCAGTGGCTCAAGGAGCCCAAAAAGCTGCTGAACAAAGAGCTTCACGGTCTTCCTCCGATCATGATGCTACTTCAGAGAAGTCATCCTAGAAAGTCCCTAAAGAGAAGAGAGAGGGCAAGCAAACAAAGAAGTCTCTTAAGAAAAAGGACCATCTAGTGGCCCCAACACCACCACTTCCTACCAATTCTTCATCTGAGGATGTGGTTGAGACCTTTGTGTCCCCCTGCGGACCTATATTTCACTGATGCCTCATCCACTACAGATACGGCTACACCGCCCCCCCCCCCCCCCCCCTGAGGGTCTGGGTAAGATTAGGCCCGAGGTATTCCTGCCTGTCGTAAAAGGCGACTAAAAAGTCCCTCCCTCTCAAGGGGGTAGTTTGCGCACTTATATTTGTTTTTCGCTTATTCTGGTTCCTTCCTTCCTTTGTTTGTTTCCTTTCTTTGTCCTTCGCCCTCTCTCACTGCCTTCCTTACTTTTACCTTGCCTCCTCCTCGTTGCCTCCTTCTCGTTGCCTCCTCCACCATATGGTCTCCGCCTCAGTGTTTGAGACAGTCTGTCCTCTATCTCCCTCTCCCTCTCTCCCTTTTTCTTTCCTATTCTTCTTTCCTCCCTGTACGTGCCTAAAGGCCGACCCACGCGTTCGCACACGTAGCTGGTGAAGGGGTAATGTGTAATTCCCCGCCCTGGGTTGACAAGTAAGGCACACACGTACCTCTGGTAAAGGCCAGGCCCAGGGAGGGGTGATCGCCTGAGCTGACACCTTCTGACAATGCCGATTGCTCCCTCTGTCCGTTTCTCGGGAGGTGTGACCTGAGGTGTAAACATTCACCTAAGGCGGAAGCGCCCGCTGATAGGGTCCCCACAAGGAAGGAGCGCGCCATCGGAGACACTGGTAATCATGGGGGATTCATCTGCAATGGATTTCTTTTCTTCTCTCTCGACTTCTGACCAGAAACGGAAACTTGAGCATCACCAGTGACAAAAGTACCACCACCTGCCCCAAAGTTCCTCGCAGTTTCTAGATCTGAGGACGGAAAGGATTTTTCATCTGTCAACCCTTTCGTTATTCAGAAGGGCGTAGATGCCATAGACGGACCTGTCAAGTCTTGTACCAGGATGCGTTACGGTACCTTGTTTTAGGAAATTGAGCGCCTTTCTGGCACAAAAACTCCTTTGGGCCACACTCCTGTACACATTCCCTGTCCGGGTGGAGGCTCAACGCACTTTGAATTCATCGCGTGGTGTGGTATCTACTAGATCCCTCGACAGATTGACTGACGAGGAGATTGTCTTTCCTCGTAGAGCAGCGCGTGACTGCTGTCCATAGGGTCCTGAAAATGGTCGACAATGACCTTGTACCGACCTGGACACTGTTCTTGACCTTTGATAGTGTTCAGCTGCCGTCGCGCATCAAAGCGGGCTATGAGGTTATTTCTGTTCGCCCCTATGTCCCGACACCTACGCGCTGCTACCAGTGTCAGTCTTGTTCTAATGCGGCTAAATGCGTCACTTGCGGCAGGGATGCCCATGAGGGTGACTGTCCACCTCCGTCTCCTCGTTGCGTGAATTGTCAGGGTGACCATGCAGCGTCCTCCCGCGACTGTCCCAACTACAAGGATGAACGCTGTATACAGGAAATTCGGGTCAAAGAGAAAGTGTCCACCTCGGCTGCTCACAAGCTATTTGCTAGTAGAAAGCTCACGCTGCTCCCAGCGGGGAAATACAGTACTGTCCTCGCCTCTCCTCGGACTACCAGGGAGTTCGGCCAGTGCTAAGATCGCCCGGTCTACGTCTCCTCTTCCTCCCGTCACCCCTATGACACAAGCACCTTCATCAGCTTCTGCCAAGACTAAGACCCAGAAGTCTAATGCACGGGCCTTCAAGAAGGAACCGTCCCGTGAAGACTTGCTACGTACCCCAAACTCCCAACCATCGACCAGTACTTCCACTAAACGACCTTCCAAGAAGGCTCATAGGAAGCAAAGTTCTCCTTCTCCGACACGGCGCGTTTCTTCTTCTGCGCCACCCAGCGGTTGCCGCCCCAGGCCGTCATCCGTTTCACCTGGCCGCACCGCTGGTAGCCGAACATCTGGCCGTTCACCGGCGGAGGAAGCTCCCCCTCCGAGCCATCTTAACCTGGTGGCCGACGAACCTATTGAAAAATGTACGATGACTCTCCGCCTATTGATAGCGGCAGGCCCTCAGCGGCCTTCGAGGTGACGCCTTGTTGCTTCTCCTTTTCCTTTTTCTTCTCACGATGGCACTTCTTCATTGGAATATTCGCGGCATTCACTCCAACCGAGAGGACTTAAAGTTGCTGCTACGCTTGCACTGTCCGCTCGTAGTAGCTCTCCATGAAACGAAACTACGCCTATGTGATCGAATTGACTTGGCACACTATGCCTCTGTGCGTTTTGACCTACCCCCGGTGGCAGGAATTCCAGCTCATGGAGGGGTTATGTTTCTGGTCTGGGATGATATCTACTACGATCCCATCACATTGCACACCGACCTGCAGGCAGTTGCCGTCCGAATTACTCTCCCCACTTTCACATTTTCCATTTGTACCGTTTACACTCCATCGTCGTCTGCCGTTACTAGGGCGGACATGATGCAAATTATTACTCAGCTACCTGCACCATTTTTGTTGACTGGAGACTTCAATGCCCACCATCCCCTTAGGGGCTCTCCAGCATCGTGTCCGAGAGACTCCCTGTTAGCAGACCTTTTCAACCACCTCAATCTTGTCTGCCTCAATACTGTCACCCTCTACTTTTCTTTCGGACACAACT
The DNA here is from genome assembly GCF_023898315.1 of Schistocerca nitens. NCBI lineage: Eukaryota > Metazoa > Arthropoda > Insecta > Orthoptera > Acrididae > Schistocerca > Schistocerca nitens. The sequence continues at coordinate 347,137,193 of NC_064618.1, read as the reverse complement.
CACACCTATTCCCATTTAGACTTAAGATATATACTACCCAACTTGCACGCCGGTTTGAATGGCACGCTCTTGCTGATACGTATTCGAGCGACCACTTCCTTGTATTATCCATCTCTTGCATCATACCCCATCTCCATGCTCAACTAGTTGGAACCTCTCCAAAGCAGACTGGGGGCTCTTCTCTTCCAGGGCGACATTTCAGGATCAAAACTTCGCAAGCTGCGATAGTGAGGTCGCACACCTCACGGGAGTCATTCTCACTGCTGCTGAAAATTCCATCCCTCATACTACTTCTCCACGTCACGTATCGGTCCCCTAGTGGACCGCAGCATGTAGAGACGTTTTACGTGTTCGTCGACGTGCTTTACGCACATTTAAACGCTACCCTACGATGGCGAATTGTATTGATTATAAAAGATTCCGTACGCAGTGTCATCGTGTTATTAAAGGAAACAAGAAAGCCAGCTGGGCTGCTTTCACAAGCTCCTTCAACTGTTTTACTCCTGGGGTAGCCTGCGCTGGCTATCTGGCACTAAGGTCCACTCACCAGTTTCTGGCTTGGCGGTCGCGAATGACGTTCTTGTGGCCCCTAAGGATGTCTCCAATGCCTTCGGCCGATTTTTCGCAGAGGTTTCGAGCTCCGCTCATTACCACCTCCCTTCCTCCCCCGAAAACAGGCAGAGGAAGAAATACCACCTAAATTCCGCTCCTCGAATCATGAAAGTTATGCCTCATTCACCATGTGGGAACTGGAAAGTGCACTTACCTGGTCACGGTCCTCCACTCTGGGGCCTGATTATATTCATATTCAGATGCTGAAGAACCTTTCTCCTGCTGGTAAAGGTTTTCTTCTTCGTACTTATAATCGCATCTGGATTGAGGGTCATGTTCCCACATGCTGGCGCGAATCTATTGTTTTTCCGATTCCTAAGCTGGGGAAGGACAAGCACTTGCCTTCCAGTTATCGGCCCATTTCCCCTAACAGCTGTGTCTGTAAGGTGATGGAACGAATGGTTAACTCTCGTTTGGTTTGGCTGCTTGAATCTCGACGCCTACTTACCAATGTACAATGTGAATTTCGTAGGCGCCGCTCTGCTGTTGAACATCTGGTTACCTTGTCGACCTTCATTATGAATAACTTCTTGCGGAAGCACCAGACAGTGGCTGTGTTCTTTGATTTGGAGAAGGCTTACGACACCTGTTGGGGGGCGGGCATTCTCCGCACCATGCATACATGGGGCCTTCACGGTCGCCTCCCTCTTTTTATTAGTGCATCTTAAATGGATCGAAAGTTCAGGGTACGTGTGGGTCTTGTCCTGACCGACGCCTTTCGCCAGGAGAATGGGGTGCCACAGGGCTCAGTTTTGAGCGTCGCTCTCTTCGCCATAGCGATCAGTCCAATAATGGATTGCCTCCCAGCTGATGTCTCAGGCTCCCTTTTCGTGGACGATTTTACCATCTATTGCAGCGGGCAGCGTACATGTTTCCTGGAGAGCTGTCTTGACCGTCTTTATTCCTGGAGTGTCGCCAATGGCTTCCGTTTTTCTGCCGAGAAGACGGTCTGTATTAACTTCTGGCGCTACAAAGAGTTTCTCCCACCGTCCTTACGACTCGGTTCTGTTGCTCTCCCATTCGAGGAGACAACAAAATTTTTAGGTCTTACATTTGACAGGAAACTTAGCTGGTCTCCACATGGGTCATATTTGGCTGCCCGTTGTACCGGTTCTCTAAATGTCCTCAGTGTTCTCAGCGGTACGTCGTTGGGAGCGGATCGAACCGTCCTACTTCGCCTAAATCGGTCGATTGTCCGCTCAAAGCTGGATTATGGGAGCTTTGTATACTCTTCTGCACGGCCGTCCATCTAACGCTGCCTCAACTCTATAGATCATGGGGGGTTAAGTCTTGGGATCGGAGCGTTCTAGACTAGTCTCGTCGAGAGTCTTCATGCTGAAGCCGGTGAATTGCCACTAACCTACCGGCGCGATATACTGCTTTGTCGGTATGCCTGTCGGCTATTATCAATGCCCGACCACCCGTCTTATCGTTCCTTTTTTGACGACTATCTCGACCGTAAATACGGTTGTATGTATCTGCCCTGCTACCCCCTGGAGTTCGCTTTCGTCGCCTCCTTTAGCAACTTGATTTTCCACTCCCTGCAAGCTTTAGAGTGGACGAGAGCCAAACGCCACCTTGGCTCCAGGCTCAGGTTCGCGTTCACCTTGACCTCAGCTCGCTCCCAAAGGAGGTTACCCCAGCTTCGGTATACCGCTCGCGGTTTGTCGAACTTCGTTCGAAGTTCATTAACACGATCTCTATTTGTACAGACGGCTCTATGACCAATGACGGTGTCGGGTGTTCATTTATTGTGGGCCGCACAGTTTCAATTACTGGCTCCATGGCCATTGTTCGGTCTTCACAGCTGAGGTATTTGCCCTCTACCAGGCTGTTCTTTACATCTGCAGCCATCGACATTCTGCTTATGTCATCTTCTCTGATTGACTGAGTGCCATCCAGAGCCTCAGTGATCCGTATCCGGTTCACCCTTTCGTGCGCCGGATCCAACGCTCTCTTCAGCAGCTGGCGGACGACAGTTCTCTGGTTAACTTTATGTGGGTTCCTGGCCATGTCGGTATCCATGGGAACGAAGCTGCAGATGCCGCAGTCAAGGCTGCAGTCCTCCAGCCTCAGACAGCTTCTTGTGTGCCTTCATCTGATTTTAGCATGGTAATTCGTCAGCGCATTTTATCGCTGTGGCATGCCGATTGGTCTACACTTACTGAAAGCAAGCTTCAGGCCTTGAAACCTCTCCCCACGGCTTGGACGACCTCTTCACGCCCTTCTCGGCTGGAGGAGGTCGTTTTGACTTGGTTACGGATTGGACACTGCCGGTTCAGCCACCGCCATCTGCTGACGGCTGCGCCGGCGCCGTTCTGCCCATGAGGGCAATTACTGATAGTACGCCAGATTTTAACGTCCTGTCCGATTTTTAATACACTGCGCATTGATCTTGGCCTGCCATGTACTCTGGGTGAAATTTTAGCGGATGACCCAGGAGGAGTTGCTCGCGTTCTTAGTTTTATCCGCTTGACAGACCTGTGTAAGGACATTTGATTATGCTGTTTTCTTTCACTCCCTTGCCTGTTAATGTGCCTTTTATAGTGTTGTCCTCTTTAGTTACTGTTTTACCATTGTGCCTCGCAGTGCATTCATAATTTAGTCTGGGCGCTAATGACCACTGTAGTCGTGCGCCCTAAAGCCACAAAAAAAAATGGCTACAAATACTCAATTGGTGGCAGCAGGTGACCCTGAGTAATATGCCTCTGTGTGCTTAGTCTTCCCAGCCTCACGATAACTTCATCCACCAGTGGAATTGCGGCGGTATTTTCCATCACCTGGCTGAGCTATGGCAACTCCTAAGCTTTACATTTGCTTTCTGCATTGCCCTACAGGAAACGTAATTCCCGGCAATACTGTGCCCCAAATTCAACGTGGCACCCAGCATATATTCGGCCATTGATCCCTCGGTTTTCAGTCCTGCCCTTCTCCCATCTATCCACTGGAGACAACATTACGACCTGTGTGGTAGTGACCACTTTCACATCTTCCTGTCACTGCCTCCGTGTCAGCCCCACGGACGACTAACCAGATGGGCATTAAATAAGGCGGACTGGGAAACTTTCACCTCTGCTGTCACCATTGAATCTCCCCCACACAGTAACATAGTGATGGTTGTGCAGGTGACTCCAACAATTGCTTCTGCGGCAGAAAACGCGATCCCTCGCTGTTTAGGGTGCCTGAGGCGTAAGGCAGTTCCTTGGTGGTTTTGGAAGTCGCTGAAGCAATTAAGGAGCATCGGCGCGCTCTACAGCTGCACCCTTTCCTGGAGCACCTAATAGCCTTTAAACGGCTCCGTGCCCACATTGGCCAATTTATCAAGCGACGGAAGCAAGAGTGTTGACAGAGATACGTCCCGACCATTGGGTGCCATACGTCAGCTTCCCAAGACTGGGCAAAGAACAAACGTCTTTTCGGGTACCAGACCCTATCAAGTGTTTCTGGTGTTACCATATATGGCGTGTTATCTACCGATGCAAAAGCGATTGCCGAGCACTTTGCTCGAGCTTCTGCATCGGAGAATTACCTCCCCCCCCCCCCCCCCACACACACTTTCGCACTCTCAAACGGCAGCTGGAAGAGAATGTCCTCTCATTCACTACACGCCACAGTGAATCCTATAATGACCAATTTACAAAGTGGGAGCTCCTCAGTGTCATTGCACATTGCCACAAAACAGCTCCTTGGCCTGATAGGATCCACAGTCAGATAAGTAAACATCTCTCATCTGAGTACGAGCGACATCTCATCATCTTCAACCGGATCTGGTGTGATGGTGTCTTTCCATCGAAATGGCTGGAGAGGACCATCATTCTGTTGCACAAACCCGATAAAAACCCACTTGATGTGGATAGATATCGGCCCATCAGCTTCACAAATGCTCTTTGTAAGCTGCTAGAACGTAAGGTCTTCTTGTCACTCCATACTTTCCATGTTAAAGTTCGTGCCTCCCATAGTTCCATCCATATCGAGGAGAATGGAGTCCTGTATGGCTCTGTATTGAGTGTCACTCTATATTTAGTGCTCATTAACGGTATAGCAGCAGCTGTAGGGCCGTCAATTTAACCGTCACTGTATGCAGACGACTTCTGCATTTCGTACTGCTGCTCCAGTATTGGTGTTGCTGAGCGACGCCTACAAGGAGCCATCCACAAGGCGCAATCATGGGATCCAGCCCATGACTTCTAGTTTTCCGCCACGAAGACGTGTCTCATGCATTTCTGTTGACGTCGTACCGTTCATCCGGACCCAGAACTTTACTTCATGACGATCCACTCACTGTAGTGGAGACCTATCGATTCTTAGGACTGGCTTTAGACACTCGATTGACTTGGCTTCATCTTTGTTAGCTTAAGCAGAAGTGCTGGCAGCACCTTAGTGCCTTCTATTGCCTGTGCAACACCAATTGGGGTGCAGATCGCTCTACACTGCTGTGGCTCTACAGAGCCCTTGTCCATTCCCGAATTGTCTATGGGAGTGTGGTTTATGTTTCGGCAGCGCCCTCAGCGTTGCATTTACTCGACCCTCTGCACAACTGTGGGGTTCTAATAGCGACAGGAGCTTTAAGGACGAGTCCGGTGACCAGTGTACTAGTGGAGGCTGGGGTCCCAGATCAGACGTGCACACCTGCTCGCCAGTTACTCAACACACATTCGTATTTTTTCTGAGCATCCGAATTACCGTTCCTTTTCCAGCCCGCGGCAGTCCATCTCCCGCAGCGGCGGTCCAAGTCGGGTCTAACGATTGCAGTTCGCGTGCGGTCCCTTCTCTCCAAACTCCCTTTACCACCTCTACTTGCGGTCCGTTCACTTACGCCTCCATGGTGTACGCCTCAGCCGCAGCTTCTTCTGGAGCTTTCACGTGGCCCTAAGGGCTCCGTTAACCCTGTGGCTCTCTTCTGTCACTTCCTCTCGATTCTTGACGTGTTCTAGGGCTCTGAAGTGGTTTACACCGACGGCTCGATGGATGATGGTCGCGTTGGCTTTGTCTACGTTCACGGCGGCCATATTAAACAGCATTCCTTACCCGCTGGCTGCAGTGTAATCACTGCTGAGCTGGTGTCCATTTCTCGTGCACTTCAGTATCTCCGTTCATACCCTGGGGAGTCCTTTCTTTTATGTACTGACTCCTTCAGCAGCCTGAAAACTATCGACCAGTGCTACCCTCATGATCATTTGGTAGCGCACATCCAGGAGTCTATGCCCTGGGACGGTCTAGTCGTTCAGTGATGTTGGTCTGGACGCCTGGTCATTTCGGAATCCCAGGCAATGAACTTGCTGATAGGCTGGCCAAACAGGCTAAACGGAAACTGATTTTTACAGTGAGCTTGACTACTATTTTTGGCTATGATTCTTATGGCTCTTTCCTGGAGTTTGAAAACTGTGTTCATATATTTGATCCCCAAAAAAGAATGCCATATCTAAGAACTGCGTGTACATATGAATAGTATGTAACTAAGACGCTGCATGTTACACACTGATGATAGGATTCTAAGGGTATAACATGCTGATAACATTCTGTTTGCAAGTACCTTTGTGTGTTCACACTGCTTCAACTGAGAATCTATATCATTCCTAGAAATTTTGCATTTGTTACAGTCTATAGAGGTGCCATTTGCATTTTCTCTTCAAATTGAAATTCATGGCATTAGTTTTCTTAATGTTCAATTCACTTTATTGCTTATTGATCAGTCGTAAACTTCGTTGAGAGCTTCATTTGCTTTCTGTGCAAGGAGTCGTCCTGTTTTCTCAGTGACTATAATACTGCTGTCACAAGTGAAGAGAATTTTTTTACAATGAGACACTACTGGGGAAAGTTATTGACATATATCAGGGGTAGTATTGGTCCTAATATGCGACGTTGAGGAACCCTTACATTAATGTACACTACTGGCCATTAAAATTGCTATACCACGAAGATAACGTGCTACAGACGCGAAATTTAACCGACAGGAAGAAGATGCTTTGATATGCAAATGATTAGCTTTTCAGAGCATTCACACAAGGTTGGCGCCGGTGGCGACACCTACAACGTGCTGGCATGAGGAAAGTTTCCAACCCGTTTTTTCATACACAAACAGCATTTCCTGGTGAAACGTTGTTGTGATGCCTCGTGTAAGGAGGAGAAATGCGTACCATCACGTTTCCGACTTTGATGAGGGTCGAATTGTAGCCTATCACGATTGCGGCTTATCGTATCGCGACATTGCTGCTCGCGTTGGTCGAGATCCAATGACTGTTAGCAGCATATGGAATCTGTGGGTTCAGGAGAGTAATACGGACCGCCGTGCTGGATCCCAACGGCCTCGTATCACTAGCAGTTGAGATTACAGGCATCTTATCCGCATGGCTGTAACGGATCGTACAGGCACGTCTCGATCCCTGAGTCAACAGATGGGGACGTTTGCAAGATAACAACCATCTGCACGAACAGTTCGACGACGTTTGCAGCAGCATGGACTATCAGCTCGACACAATGGCTGCGATTACCCTTGACGCTGCATCACAGACAGGAGCGCCTGTGATGGTGTACTCGAAGACGAACCTGGTTGCACGAATGGCAAAACGTCATTTTTTCGGATGAATCCAGGTTCTGTTTACAGCATCATGATGGTCGCATCCGTGTTTGGCGACATCGCTGTGAACGCACATTGGAAGCGTGTATTCATCGCCATACTGGGGTATCACCCAGCGTGATGGTATGGGGTGCCATTGGTTACACGTCTCGGTCACCTCTTGTTCGCATTGACGGCACTGTGAACAGTGCACGTTACATTTCAGGTGTGTTAGGACCCGTGGCTCTACCCTTCATTCGATCCCTGCGAAACCCTACATTTCAGCAGGATAATGCACGACCTGTACGGGATTTTCTGGATACAGAAAATGTTAGACTGCTGCCCTGGCCAGCACATTTTCCAGATCTCTCGCCAGCTGAAAACATCTGGTCAATGGTGGCCGAGCAACTGGCTCGTCACAATACGCCAGTCACTACTCTTGATGGACTGTGGTATCGTGTTGAAGCTGCATGGGCAGATGTACCTGTACACACCATCCAAGTTCTTTTTGACTCAACGCCCAGGCGTATCAAGGCCGCTATTACGGCCAGAGGTGGTTGTTCTGGGTACTGATTCCTCAGGATCTATGAACCCAAATTGCGTGAAAATGTAATCACATGTCAGCTCCAGTATGATATATTTGTCCACTGAATACCCGTTTATCATCTGCATTTCTTCTTGGTGTAGCAATTTTAATGGCCAATAGTATATTTTGATTCTGATAAGTGTTTTACTAAATGTTTAAATCGATTTGAAGTATGTGTTATCTCCACTCGATGTACCCTATCTATAAGGTATGATCGAAACCAGCCTTTAGCTACCCCTCTTATCCCTAATGCTTCTAATTTATTAAATAGAATCTTGTGGACAACTGTATCAAAGGCCTTATAAAGATCCAAAAATGTAACTGTGACACGCTCACCTTCATTAAGAGCATAAAGTGCAGCCTTCGTGAATTCTTCTGTGGATTACTCCATAGTTTTGCCACTTCGGACATCAAATGGTGATTCGCTTAAAAGAATGTATTTATTCAGGTAATTCATTAATCTCTTTCGTAATTGCTTCTATTATTTCCTGTGTTTCGTGCCTGCATCCGGAGACCGACGCTTGCAACTGTAAGGCGGTCTCTCTTCTTTACTTTCTATGCTGGAACGTCTCTGTCCTACTTTTGTCCTCTTTTCCTTGTCTCTTTTCTTTACCCTATTCTCCGCTGCGGCATTTGAAACCCATCTTCTTGCCTTTCCTTTGTTCCTCCCTCTCTCTTTCTTTCCTCCCTCTCTCTTTCTTTCCTCCCTCTCTCTTTCTTTCCTCCCTCTCTCTTTCTTTCCTCCCTCTCTCTTTCTTTCCTCCCTCTCTCTTTCTTTCCTCCCTCTCTCTTTCTTTCCTCCCTCTCTCTTTCTTTCCTCCCTCTCTCTTTCTTTCCTCCCTCTCTCTTTCTTTCCTCCCTCTCTCTTTCTTTCCTCCCTCTCTCTTTCTTTCCTCCCTCTCTCTTTCTTTCCTCCCTCTCTCTTTCTTTCCTCCCTCTCTCTTTCTTTCCTCCCTCTCTCTTTCTTTCCTCCCTCTCTCTTTCTTTCCTCCCTCCCTCTCTCTTTCCTCCCTCCCTCTCTCTCTCTTTCCTCCCTCCCTCTCTCTCTCTTTCCTCCCTCCCTCTCTCTTTCTTTCCTCCCTCCCTCTCTCTTTCTTTCCTCCCTCCCTCTCTCTTTCTTTCCTCCCTCCCTCTCTCTTTCTTTCCTCCCTCCCTCTCTCTTTCTTTCCTCCCTCCCTCTCTCTTTCTTTCCTCCCTCCCTCTCTCTTTCTTTCCTCCCTCCCTCTCTCTTTCTTTCCTCCCTCCCTCTCTCTTTCTTTCCTCCCTCCCTCTCTCTTTCTTTCCTCCCTCCCTCTCTCTTTCTTTCCTCCCTCCCTCTCTCTTTCTTTCCTCCCTCCCTCTCTCTTTCCTCCCTCCCTCTCTCTTTCCTCCCTCCCTCTCTCTTTCCTCCCTCCCTCTCTCTTTCCTCCCTCCCTCTCTCTTTCCTCCCTCCCTCTCTCTTTCCTCCCTCCCTCTCTCTTTCCTCCCTCCCTCTCTCTTTCCTCCCTCCCTCTCTCTTTCCTCCCTCCCTCTCTTTCCTCCCTCCCTCTCTCTTTCCTCCCTCCCTCTCTCTTTCCTCCCTCCCTCTCTCTTTCCTCCCTCTCTCTCTCTTTCCTCCCTCCCTCTCTCTTTCCTCCCTCCCTCTCTCTTTCCTCCCTCCCTCTCTCT